>NW_009952688.1:724556-743288 GCF_000747805.2 Chaetura pelagica
AGGAATGTGTCTATGGCAATATAGGAAATGACTACAAAGATGACTGGTGTCAGGGCTACAGAGCACATAGGAGGAATACTGGGAGGAAAGGAGAATTCCAAGGACACAAAACTTATGAGTAATCTTCATTAACAGCACTTCAGTTTACATTAGACATTAGCTTGACACAAAACTCCTCCACACCCAAAGTGAATGGGTGGTTATTAGTGTCCTTATAATGTAGAGGGTTTCTTTAGTTCACTAACAGAAATACTGAGACTCTAGGCAATACAGAAATCCAAAACTAATTTTGCCAAAGGTGGTTTCTATGTGGCAACATAAAGAGTATTGCCCAACACTGGGACTCCCAGGCAGACCAGGACACCCAGCTGCTCTTCAGAAATCACTGACACAAATGACACACACTGTTGTCGTGGACAGCTGTTACCAGAGGGTCTCCCTGTTTTTTGTAGAGATTTGTAACAGAAACGCTGGGATCTGTAGAAAGGCTTACAAATGGAAACAGGGGCTGTGAATGCATCAGGAGAAACAACAGAAAATGGTAAAGGAAAGAACTTGTGTTAATTGATGGCAAGTGCAGTCAGTCAAGTGACAAGATAACCAGACAGAACAGAAGCCCCAAAGATAAGATGGCAAAAAGACAAGGAAGAGAACTCCAGCCATAAAATATCCAGTCAAGGAAAACAACTTTGTCTAAGACAAAGCAAGACGAGGTGCTGAAGCAAATGATCTGTCCATTACCAAAGGGCCACTGGAAGTCAGAGCCTGTCCAGAAATCAGTTTGTCATCATCATTTAAGAAAAAAACAAGGGATGTGATAAGGACTTAATAGCCAGCATCCTTTACCATTAGTATAAGCACAAGCAATCCCATCCTGACCACACAGATACAGATGTTCTGGTGCTTAGTATAAGAGAATGAGTGAAATTAGTTCTGTTTAAAATTAGAATCACCTTTTCCTCCCATACAGCCTTGCACTGAGTTTTATTATATTCATTTGTTACACTCAAGCAAGCTGCCTAAGATGGAAAAAAACCCTCTCTTACATGAATGTGTTCAAAACTCATCACAATTTTTCTGTTGAAGCCCTGTTTATTAGGAAGTAATTCTGACCAAAGAGTCAAAGCCACAACAATACAAGTCTCAGAGACCTTTTTTCTGGATACCAAAGCTGAACAACTCCTAAACAGCAAATAAGATATGCAAAGAGGCACTTTGGTATTGCAGAATCATATTAATGCAGAAACAGTTTGTCCTCTATGTAAAAGGGCAATACGTAGGTCTATGTGCAATTAAGATAATGATTTCTTGGCTTCAGAAACACTATTAACTAAGTCGTTTTTAAAAATTCTCTGTAATTGTTCTGAAGCTAAGGAATTAACATATTATCACACTATTTGTGGGCATGCCTGGTCTCTGAAAATGCTTCCTTGAAATTTCACTTTTCAATTTATTTTTTAAAAATCTAAACTTGGTTCATGTGAAGAGCAGCACATTTTGAACCTCTGTCCCTGGCACTCAACATGCAGCAGGCAAGGGCAAGTGCAGCACAGAGACCTGAGCAGCTCAGTGCAGGCACAGGAGCTGAGAGCTGCTCAGACAAGTGTGGGACTGTCATTGTCCCCAGCAGCTGAGTATAGCACGGCTCTGGGAGGCAGCTCACTGGTAGCTCCAGTAAAGAGTTCAGATGTGCAGTGTTCCTGTAAAGGGTGTGACAAAGGTGCATGGTAGTCCTTGAGAAATGTCTTGGAGCAGCAGTTGATCCCAAAACTTTTGAAACTTCTTGTAGCAAAGTCTTGAGGGGGACACCAAAGGTGCAAGCACTTTCCCCCCTGCTTTTGTGGATACTGCTTGTGCTAGACAAAAGTTTTCTCTTCCCTGTGTTATCCCACACAATCTGATGAAGTTTGTCTCTTCCTGCTCATGGGAGCACCTGAGTTTTATAGGGCAGTGTTGCACAACATGAGAGTGGTCCCACTTTTTGCTAAGGCTCATTAATGCAGGAATGTTTTGTTTCTTACCAATAACCTTGAAATCAGCCTTAGCACCAATACAATACTGTGTAACTGTATCTCTCTGCATTTCTCCACTCATGAAGTAGTTAAAATATCAGCTTGGCTTCACGGCTGGAATCACTCCTTGTGTTAAAACCCCATCCTAGTTCTACTTCCACTGGAGATCACCCAAGGCAGGAACACCTTTACCAATGCAAACAATGCCAAATTCTGTTCCTACGCAGTCCTCCTCCATGAAGGTTTTCCTTTGCTGTGCAACTCAGCCAGAACACCAGCCTGAACATTTCTCCTGCAGAGTAACAGATGGCCCCCATGTAACACTGCCATCCACTCACAACTGTCATACTCACAACCATCTCTCACCCAAGCACAGAGGAAGCTAAAACAAGTGGTTCCTTACTGCCTTTTGGTCAGGACTAGACACAACAGTACACAAACAACCTGAAGTACAACACCTAGGGTACCAACTGCCATGGGTGACCAGCCAACTCAGAACAACTGCCCATCTCTGAACAGATGCTTTGTCTCCTGAAAGTATCAACAAAAAGCCTGTCTCACTGTCTGTTGCCCATCAGCCCAGCTCCTCTATTTCTCCCACCTCCCTTCTGCTCCTGCCTTCTCCAATAAAAGTGAGCACCATTCAGAAATCCTCCCTAGATACTGTCTGGTAGAGGGAGAGTTTTCAATCAGCATCATCCCTCTGGAAGGGATACTTTGTTAAGCTTGTCATGCCTAAATTATTGATATTTATTTCAGAATATTATTTCCTTTGGGTTATTTTTCTCTGTTTTGTTTCTCTCTTGCAAGCAGGACACAGGGAAGTAGCTTACAGCATCCTCTAGGGATGGCTGGATGGATCTGCTCTGCACATCAGCTTCCTGTGGATAGTCCACCCCCCACACTGAAGGTCTGTAGCTACAGCATTCACAAAGACTCAAAGCCAGCTCAGAGGAATGCTGTGCAAACAAAAGTTATTGAAGTAAGAAGCTACTGGCTTTGTTTTCAAGGCTAAATACAGCAGAGCTCAAAACTTCCTATTTTTAGCTTGATTTCTTAAGAAAACACAACGCCTGTGTCCTGCTGTCTGCTTGTCACTCCTCCCAAACAACTTTTGACCCCAATGGCAATTTCAGCCAAAACTGCACACGGGACTCAGCAATGTTAAGGGCTCACACATTCTATAAAAAGGGATGGCTGTAGAGTGCAAACGTCTGGACAGTGCCATTACCCCTAGAAAGGCAAGCAAAGCTTGGCTGCTGCTCTCACCATGTAGCTGGAGCTGGTTGGTAATGGCTCACAGCTGGCACTGGGCACGAAGGCATCAGGCTGCAGGAGGGCACTGGAGGGGAGGAAGCCAGCACTGCCTGCAGGAATCAAAGAGTACTAGCACAGAGGTGGGACCACTGAGCTGGAGACAGCATGGAGGTGGTCAGAGGGAGGAAGGACTATAGTAGATAGTGAGGAACTGGAGGTAGGAGGGCAAGGAGAAAGTGCAACTGGGGAAAGGATCTGGGATGTAATTGTGGGACCTGCGGGACACCAATCTGTAGGAAGCAGGGCTTCATTAGCCTGTCCGCAGATGAGATTGCAGGTCTAAAAAAGGAAAAGAGATGAGATTTTCCCTGCCATTTCCCCATAGCCATGAGGACAGATGATCAATGCCTTTTAACTTCTGCGCTGATCACAGTTAGCGCCTCACTTGCACAGCTGCAATCTGCAAAGCATTATGGGATGCAGTTTGCATGAAAAACGTCTTTGCAAAATAAGGTCTTAATTGGGTCTGTGCAGAGAGCTCCCTGTGCCCCTCTGTGCTCTGTGCTGGTCTCAGGATCACCACAGGGATGTGAGGGCAGGGCCAGGCTCTGAAGCTGTACTTTGTTGCTGCCTGGGCAAACAGTTGAGAGGATGAACCTTAAAGACAAGCACGCAAGGGACAGAGAAACCATTCTTACCTTATAGATCTTTCCCTCTTCAGTACCAACGAGAAACAAATAGTCTATCTTTTTGTGAAAATCAAACGACGTCCCACAGCCTGTTAAGAGAGGAAAGGTTTCACAGACAGAGAATTGGTTCATCTGGCCAGCACACACTCCCTGCCTGTGGTGCACACACGGAAGTGATTTTAGAAGTGATCTATTTCTTTTCTATAGAAATTAAGGACACCTCTTCTGCAAACACTTTCCAAGCTGTGTCTGTCCCCAAGACCTATAATTTGAAAAGCCAATATGGAGAAAAGGAAAAGGGAACTGGAAGAGAATCAAAGAACTGCTTGGCCTGGAATTAATTTTGGTAACAATTTTAAATGCCCAGTGTAAATGTAAGAGTCATGAGGACCAGGCCTGCCTCCTATTGGGGAAGAACAGATCTTTGATGTTTGTTTAGTATTGTCAAAAATATAAATATTTTCCCATGCACAAAAGAGTCCAGAGAGGAAACACCACATCATACCTCCCTGTGCCTCCTTCATCCTTAGCTCAGAAGCCATTTAGCAGGCTCACTCCAGTAAGCCAACAGCAAAGAATGTGATTTGGGAAGAAAAATTCCACCAGGCGAAGGATCTTCTTAACTTCATAAACCCTGAACTGAGCAACATTGTGAACTGTGTTTAAAGCTGGTGCCAACTACAACAGGGTGTGACTTCTCAGTATTTTCTGGCTTCTGCTCCCAAGGCAGATGCAACATCATCCAAGAAAGCCAACTGGCATGGCACTGAAAGAAAATTTCAGCAGGGTCCCTGCGCCGAAGGGGGCACGTCTGCTGAGTGCCCGGCAACATGGGGATGTTGGCCAGCAGGGATGCCTGCAGCAATCATGGGATGAGAAGGAGGTACAAGCAGACAAGGCTCAGAAGTACATAGCTACAGGGAACTTTATGCAGAGGCAGCTGTCGTAACTGTTATGTCTTAAGTGATAACAAAATATAGTCCTCAGAGGAATTGTTAAGGTCGTTTCAACCCTGTAATACTGTCTGCATTTTTAACATTTGAATAGATTGTTAAATATTCCAGATAAGTCTTTGAAAATCCATTTCCCAGTAACACTAACAAATAATCCCAAAGCCCCTGGGACTGCTGCAGTGTACTACATTAGCTGGTGTCTTGCAACCTGTGTGACAATGCAAACTTCCTCACAAACTGCTCAGCAGTTAGTTACTAGTCTAAAAACACAGCAATCCTTAAAAATGGGGCAACTGCCTTCTCCAAACCCAGGCTACAGCCTCACAGCCAAACGCAGATGCAGTAGGATGATTAGGGGATTTCTCAAGGCTCCAGTGTAATCCAGGACCTCCAGAGCTGACTCATCCCATCTATCTCAAATGCAAGATGGTCAGGATGAGGGGATTCTCTACTGTCTTCACCTTGTATGGAGGGGGCCTAATATAGTAGCTTAGAATAGAGGCTATGCTTTTAGAGAGCCACAACCTGATGAGGTACATCCCACCCACTGGCTGGATGAGCTGTGCACCCAGGAAAGGCAAAGGTTGCTTTTCATATTGATTTAGCCAGTTCAGATCAATGTCTGGTAGAACGAATAAAACTGACTAGTTTAGACAAATATAGGTAATGCCTGTGCCTTGTCAGTATTGGGGCATCCCAGTAAAACAGACATTTTTTGAGTTAATATTAATCTTTTTCTGCAAGGAAAGACAAGATGTAAGCAGCTAAACTTGACTCAATTAGCAGCCATTGCTCCAAACAGACTTTGCCCTACTACATGATGAAAGCACAGAGGCGTAACCCTTCTTTAGCTCCTTTCCATCTCAACACCACACTCCCAATTTAATTTTCCAGAATGACTGATTAGAGGCTTTGTGTCAGTAATTAATCAGAATGGCAAGGACTTGGGCTCCTACCAAGCACTTGCAGCTGCAGCTCCTCTGGCCCCTGCACCGTTGTTCCCTCTACTGACAGCTTGATGATATCTGTATGAACCAGCTCATTCTGCAGGCAGAGGAGATTCCACATGAATAACAGGCTTTACAGCAACAATACAGAAGCATTCAGTACTTTGAAACAGCACATTTTATGAAGGAATTTTTAAAAGCTGTCCAAAAGTTGCTTTATGTTTCATCCTTGCAGTCGGCAACTTGCTAACAGGCTGTTTTACATAAAAACAATCAGGAAAGGAATGTTTTTGGTGCATTGGAACTGAGAACCACTGGTCACCCAGACACATGCAGCTGACCTGGAAAGCTTTGGGTCTGGGGGTAATTTCTGAGTGGAGGTTGACACTGGCAGCTTAAATCATTGCATGGTTCAAGATAATGTATTGCATATTATCAAGGCTAACTAAAACCCATACTAATGATGGTAATTTACCACCTTGCCAGTCTTTGCTTCTTATTATCCCCAGAGCAGCCTCAGTCCCCAATTTTCACAACCTCATAGGATCTGAGATTCAAATAGAAACAACATCTTGCAAGCAGCTCCCCCAGAGGAAAAGTGCCCCATGTGGCTGATACCAGCAGAGCTCTGAAGGGTTCCCATTGCAGGCCACGACACTGTCGTGCTAGGTGCTGTGTAAACACAGGGCAAAAAGGTTGTGTCCCCAAAATTTTTACAGTCGAGGTGGGAGACAGAAAACAGATTAAAATAGGTGCAATGTGGGTGAGTATGAGGAAACGACGAGGGGGCAAAGATCCATTCTTAGACTAGCTTTGGGAATTAAAATACCACTGCAGAATGGAGTTGGTTGTGAATATAAGAATACCCTGGGGCTGATAAAAAGAACAAAGAACTAAAGATTAAATTAGTGAGCAGTGTGGGCTGAGGACTGAATGTTTTCATGAATCCACAGATTTCCCACTGGAGCACTGTGAGAACAAAACATAACTTCTTAGCTCAGTGAATCAAGCTTTAGTTGGAGCTTCTCTAAGCACAGAGCAGGACTCAGGTGGAAACACATTCTGTTTCACCAAGTCAGTCCCAGGGAACTGCATGTTAGGCAAGGTAGGACAAGACTTAAGAGCATCTGTTCAGTACTGCACTTCAGGGGTGACAGAGTTCTTTCTGTATGCCATTTTTATCATATTTTAGGGATCCAAATTGATATATGGATCAATAAAGGTCAAATCCATAAAATAACGTAATTCCTTCTCACTAAATTGCACTGCCACACACCCACATGCCCTGGCCTATTAATGGCAGGAACAAGAACCAGGACAGGATCCTGCTGCCTGCAGAATTCTACCCTCAAAACACTTCTTACAGTATGTGGGTTACATCAAGTCGGATTCAGTGGGTAAAAGGCAGGAGTGATGCTAAGAAAGTGGCCATATATGCTGCTATATGTGTGCAGGAATTGGAAAGAGCAGTGTCCAGAGCATCCAGGGAGAAAACATATTCCATGTAGCACTTGCTGCCCCTCCAAACAGGAGTGCCGCTGGGTTGCTGAAGTGCAGTCAGGACATGCTGAGCAGGCTTTGCCTCAGCTCAGGCTCCCAGGTCTGCCTGCACTCCAGAGAATATCTATCATGTCCAAGTCCTGACTGGTGGCCAAAGATTCAGGTCTGAAAAGCGGCTTTGGAGCTGCCCAGAGCTCATAATGTTGGCATATCCAGTGGGTCTAACAGAAGTGAGATGTATGACCTGGGCAGGCCCAGAGATTTGCTAGCAAATGTACCCTCTGTTCTACCCGTAGAAAGGCAAACCACACAAGACCTTCTCTCCAAGCACACATCTTTCTGCAGCCTTTCCCTGAAGATGCCTCCCAGCACCTCCACCTGGTTGAGGCCTCTCTGGACAGCTTCTGTAGCCTCATGCCTTTGCAAAGGATGCTACTTGTGCAGACTTCCCTGCTGGGCTGCATGTATTTTGTACCCAGATTTTCAGTCTGGAAAATGCATCTGTTCATGGGGCTCTTTTTTTGCCAGACCCATTCACATATTCCTCTGGGCAAACAGACTGTCCACAGTTTGGCCATCCAGGAATATTCAACAATAATATGTTGGTTCTGCCTAGCAATTGTGAAGCACTTTGTAAGCACTAGTGAATTAGGCCTTGCAGCTGTCTGTTTCTCAGTAGTTGTTATTAGCCTCCCATGATGAAGGAGGCCCAGAGCTGTTCAGTGATTTAGGTCTTAGGTCACCTACGAAGGTGCATCAGATCTGGGACTGATGAGAATCCGCCTGAGAAGCAGAGCCACACTGCATCCAAACCAATTCCTTGACATGGCCCTGACAGCTCCCCTTTTCTGACAGGCAAACGTGTGCACCCAAGGTGGGAGAGTAGAGTCACCCAGCTGTAGAAGTCCTGCATCCTTCCTTGACATTTTACTCCTTCAGGCTGATCCAAAACTCTGCATAAGCACACACAGCTCATGTGCTGTGTCATGAAGTTTGTCCAAAGTTGGGCCCATTTCTAACAGAGACGACCACTACAGTCAAGGCAGATCAACTGTCCCTAGCTAGCATTGACAACTCTTTTATCCAAATTCTGAGTGTGGCTTGCCAAATATCCAGCTGGAAGTAAGAATAAAATTTATTCACTTTCTGCTCTCAGCTTTGGAATTGTCAAACAGCTATCAGTGTTTGAAGAAGCTTCACTTCTGGATAGTCCTGTCAAAAAGATTAACAAAGCTCTCTTTTATTTATTCCTTATTTGCCCTATGAATTTGCAGAATAGAAAACCTCTAGAGACTCTTCAATTTCATTCTAAATAAAACCCAGAGATGTTGAGCTCTTTTGTAAAACTGGAATTCAAGCAGATTGCCCATTTCTCTTTGCTGGATACAAAACCACAGATCGTGACAAAATTCCCTTTTAATTTTGTTTCCTGCTTTCCAAGTTGAATCTCCATCCAAAAAAAGAAATGAGACAGCACCCAAAATACTGCTGTTTTCCACTTCTGCTCACTAAGCACATACCAGCTCTGACAATTCCAGAGGTAACTTCACCTCAAAATAGTCTTAAAGCAGTGCTTTTCACATGGATATGGCCCAGTTTCTAACAAAAATGCAATGTATTATTAGAAATGACATTGTGCTAGGTGGGTGCAGATCTTAGAAGTCACACGAAGGATGCCTAGGTAGGTATATCTATGTGATCAAGGGACAGAAAAAAACCCTAGCTTACAATGTGGGAACACAGTTAAGCACAGATGAATCACAGACACATTGAGAAAGACCCTCTAACCAGGGGAGTTTCCATCAGAGCCCATGCAGACTGATGTTGTAGATTGTTCCAGTTGTGGCATTTCTTGGAAGTAACAGGCCTAACCCAGTATTTCTTGCCTCCTAAGTGGAGCAGGGTAAGCACGCTTAGTTACTGGGGCTCAGATGGTAAGTGTGACCTGCTAAGTCACCTCAACTGGATATGTTTAGCTGTAGGGATGTATTACCCACTTCAACATAAATCTTTGGGGCATTTCTACACAGGGGATAAAACAGGAGCTGAGTGCTGGGACAATGTTAGCCAGTCCCCCTCTAGGAGCTCTTGGAGCTTTTCTGGGAGAAGGACCTGGGACACACTTGCTGAATGTGTTAACCTGGAGGGGTTTATAAAAAGTTCTGAATAATCAGTGGTACCTGCATGTGCCTACCTTCTTCATTAGAAGAGGCTCCCACTCCTGAAGTGAACATGAGACTAAGTTTTACATATAATGTTAGACATGAATTCCCTGCCCTTAGCAGGAAAGCCTAAAATTTTCAGAACAGAAAAGCCTTGAGTAGCTTGGTATAAAGGGCTGAAAAAACCGAGCACCCAAAGATGTAAATAAATTCCTTTGGTTGATGGGGAATAATGCAACAGCTGCTTCAAACACATATTTAAGGCAATTCAATTATTTTTTAAGTAAAATATTTTTAAATCTTCAAAATGTGAAATAAAATTGCCAACAGAAAAAAAAAAAAAAAGTTGGGATTCAGAGACACAAATCTAAGGGTCATTTAGGGACACTAACACTCAGTTTCTATCAACATTCATAGTAAAAAAACTTAAAATTATCAAAGGTCAGACAAACAAGTTAACAGAGATTGTCTTCGGTGTGAACTGGCAACATCATGGCAGCGGGAAGGAAACCTTCCACCTATCTGCTTGCATGCTGCCATCCTGCTGCAAACACAAGCTTACTCTGCTAGTTTGAACACGAGGGGAGAAATTTACACTTTCCCTGTGCCACTCTGAATTGCAATCTGCAAGGGAGCATTTTGGAGGTGAGAGTCTTGAAGGTGAGGAAGAAGGTAGATTATTCTGCTCTGTCTCTGAGTGACCCTCCTGGGACAAGTTTCAGAGCAAGGACCAGTCTTGAATGCCTGCAGTTGCAAAGCAGGAAAGTTACGTCTTGTATACAGGTCCATGGAGTGCTACAGGTGCAGGCAGAATGAAGGTTAGGTCCTGAGCAAAAAGTGGGCTGATTCTGCTCATTTCAGAGTTCAGCATGAAGCTCCAGCCCTAGCTGTGATAGCATCTGCAATCTTTTGCTGCCACTCCTTTTCAAACCTGGCTTAATATAAATTAAAATAAAACCAATGTACCATTGAACTTGCCACCTACTGCTTACCTTAACTAAAGTCCATGAAACAATGCGTCCATCTGAGGAGACAGAAAAGAAGTTCAAATGGTTGTCCATGTCATCCTTCTGCCACTTGACCTTACAAACAAGAAGACAGTTCAAGTCAGCACAGGGAACTCAGCATAAGCAGGACATAGTCCCATGCCCTCAGCAGGGTCTTCTGAAATCCTTCCTAGAAGAGCAGGTGGTTTCCACCCCAGAAGCATAAATTAACACCATTATCTTCACAGGCAGTTTCAGAAGTGCCCCCAGCACTTCCATCACTCACTTTCCCGCAGGGATGCTCCAGAGAGGGGGCAAAGCCCCACACCTAAGGACTCCTCACCTACCCATGGCATCTCCCTCAGTAGTGACAGGACCATTGCCACCAAGGATGGGCCTTAGAGGTGCCTGGGCTATGCAGCACTCTGCATTATGGCACACCATCAGCCCAGGGAGCACTAAGACATCTCCAAACAACACCAGCAGTGCCACTGAAAGGTCCCCAAGACACACGAGTACATCACTGGCCCTGCACAAATGAAACCCTTCCCATTTGCCCAGTTAGTCCAAGTGCAGTGCCATACATCTACCCTTCAGCCAGGCAACCTCAAATTATCTTTATGTCTCCTTGTGGGGTGCAGACAAGCCCTTGAAGGCAACGTGTGATTTGGGTCCTTGTGGTGCTTCTGTTTCAGGGTGATGAAAACATCTCCATTAAAACTGAAATCCTCCCTACACCTTCAGAGCATCTGTCTGCCTGGTAAGGAGATTTGCCTTTTAACTGTGACAGCTCAGTAGGAGAGATTAGAACTCAGATAAATGGCTTACTGTTTAGAAGAGACATTTCAGTTAGACCAAAAGCATTAAGAACGCTCGATTTTCAGATCTGGGAATTCAATCAGACTGAAAGGAAAAGGATGACTTGTCACTGGGCCTGTCAGCACACACTCCTCTGGGCATCTGTCAGTTCAGGACAGGGGCAAGCACTTCAGCAGGTTCTGCTGAGGTTTTCAAAGGTATATCTGTTCCTGCTCAAGCAGCACAGCAGATATATTTCCCTAAACATCACTCCCTAAACATGATGAATGGGCATGATTATCCTACAGCTTACTGAATACTCTATCTGTGACCACCTGGCACCTATTCCAGAAAACAAACAGCATTCTCGATACTTTAATTACACAGATTGGGTATTCTGATTATACTTCCTTGGGAAAAACACAGCGTTAATTCTGTTTCATAATTTTTTTTATACTGTGGAGCATGAAAATTCAGCAAGATACTCAGCAAGGAGTAATTAATCCTCTGTGAACAGGTTTTCTACCTAGATCACACTATTCAGAGGAATGAAAAATGAAACGTAAAAGGAATCCACCCAAGAATACATCAAAATGCCAGTTTCATGTCCATAAGCTGAAACTGAAGAGTCTTGAGTGGCCTCCTTGCACAACAGAAATCCTAAGTCTCCAAGTGGAACCAATTCTGCTCTCTGGCATTAAAAGAATGGTGTCATTCAGAATGGCCCAGAATAAAATGGCTAACGATAAAAAGACAGGTTCAATGGCACATATAGAGAATAGTGATTTCCAAGGCTGGGCATCATGTACAAAATGTGCTGAGTATATCTATTCCAGGAATATTTCCCTGGGATCATGAGCTACAGCTGACAATGATGGCCACCAATAGCTGCTTCAGATGAAGGAGCTGGTTTAGTGAAGAGTTTTAATTCTAAGTGGGAAATGCAGAGTTCAGGGAAGCTGGTTAGAAACACATGCACAACTTGTCTCATACTGGGAACAGAAAATGAGTTATGTTTAAAATGAGAGGGTATTTTTAAATGCCACTTTAAAACTGTCTGGCAACAAGACATTTTCATTTGTATGTCCAACACAGCTCTCCTTTAACTCCTGTTCCTCCTCTTGAGTCTACTTTCCCAAATACTTGGAAAAAACAGTCATGCTTCCCAGCTTGCCCCTAAGGCAAACAAACTTCTCTTGAGATAGGGAAAGCTATTTCTCAAGACAGTTTCTCCTCTGAAAACACTGTGCAAAGGTTTTGCCATTTAAACCTGGGAGCAGTTAGAACAAGTGGTTCAGATGTCCTCTGCTGGGACAGGACTACCCTGCAACAAATGAGGTTCTCCAGCATCTGAAATCTGCAGGCTGAACCCAGTGATGCCCTGGGCTGCACGTGGAAGACAAATGCAGGTGACACATACATGTGCTGTGGTTAGCGTGGGTCTGAGCCATCCTGAAATCTAGAGCCACCATCTGGGTTGCTGACACAATGCCCATGCTGGGATCAGAACTGGTCCAGATCCTATCTGAAGGGAGAGTCCCAGCTTGCCCCTATCAGAGCGTCCGTCCAAGTGCTCATTAGTGAGCTCTGCTCAAGCTGTGTAGGGGCAGCTGCAGCTGAGTTCGCAGCTCTGCCCTTGATAAGTACAGTGAAGAGACTTTGCATCGGAGCTGGAGCCAAGTGACAGCCTCTCACACCAGCAGAAAATACAGAGGTGAAGGCTCAGTGGCTGGAGTCCGCTCCCATCACCCATCAGAAATCCTGAGTCCTCACATCTGTGCTAACACAGCGTGTTGCAGGAACCTTGTCTGGAGGTGACCAGCATCATAAGTGCTATCATGGGCTCAGGGTTTTTTTTCCCAAGCCAACTCCTTTCAGCACTCTCCATGTGAAGATCTTTCCTCAGGGTTTGCCTATTCCAAATACCTCTCCCTGATGGAGATCCGTTCAAGTTTTCTACTATTGTTACTCAGTTAGGTGTCACAATTACTTCTTTATATCCATTACACAGAGAGGTGGAATCAACAGCCCCCAAAAGAAAGTAGGTTGATATTCTTGGGGTGCTCTTGCACATTCAAAGAAGTCAGTAGTACTGAGTTAGGTACATATTGCAGAGAGCTTGAACAGAGTCCCTCAAGGGCATCAGAAGCTGCACTCAGATGACTGTCAGCAGCTCTCAGTGATGTTAGCTTGAATTTCAGAACACAGAAATTGTCTCTTAATCCTTTAAATTTTCTTTCAACACCTCTGACACCTTAATAGTGTTTGTGATATTTTTCTCCTGATCTCTGTATTCCAGGAATGCTTATAAGAGTAATTAGCCTTCATGATATTGCAATCAAGTCGGGCATCTGCTCAGAACTGGCCTTTTCTCTGCTCCCAGAGGCCCATGAACGTGGCATAACCTCCTGTCATTAGCAGTATCCATGCTGTGCAGGGTGGAGCATTCGAGGAGAGAACCAGGCAATTATGTGCATAGTGGCAAGAAGCTATTTTATTTCCTGATGCACATGACAATCAACCCAGGATTTGGCTGCATGAGACAATTCACAGCAAAAGTTCAGTTATGATACAGTAAGATTAAGAACCACATGACAAAGGAAAGTGTGTGTAAACAGCAGAAAGGAGACAAGTAAATATAGAGAAGCAAGTCACTTGCTGTGCCTGATCATGGTGGAACTCGTAAAATCAAAGATCTGCTGCTATTTTTTCAGTATGATATTTAACCTGCTTTATTTTTGCAGTGCAAAATTAGTGTGTGAAACTCATTGCTGTCAGAAGTGCCTATCACTTTTTATTTTTTTATTTCTTAAAGCCCATTCACTTCTAAAGAAGTTGAGACAACTCAGACTCCTATTTGCTCATAGAAAAATACAGATTAAAACCTGCATGTTCACTGCTATTTACAGCAGGATAGCGGGAGAATAATCCATTCATTCTTAGCAAGGGAATACTATAAACTTTGTCTATGACAGCTGGTAATGGCTCCTGTCCAGCAGGAGATTAGACCATTTATCCAATCTGATTTGAAAATGCCTATGTTTCTGATGTCATTACTACAAAAGAAAGAATTCTTGATCCATTTTCATGGCATGGAGGCTGTTAGTCACTCACATTGACAAAATACCATTGCTGAAAATCATCCTGGCCATGAGGCTGACTTGAGCACTGTGCAGGGAGCCACAGGCAGGATCTGCCTGCTTTTCTTCTGAAGTGGCAGGTGCTACAGAAAACACAGATCACTCCAAAGCTCAGCTGTGGGTTGCCACACACAACACAGACTGTACACAAACTGATGAGCAATTCCTTCCCTTTCTATCAATTATCCTTAAAGAAAACCTTTGCCAACCTTGGAGTACCATGGTCCTGCTGACACCTGCCGTTAGAGAAATAAGAGCATTTTGGCCATTCCATGTCTAAAAAACTGAATAAAGTCTGCCACAGGTAGAGAAGAGGAAAGGCAAAGGCATTATCAAATTATCAGGCCACCCTTATGTGAACTGGTCAAGTAAGACACTGAGTTGACTCCAGCAAGCAAACAATACTTCGGGCTGTTGAGGAAAACCCCTGGCACTGTGACCTGGGACAAATTCCTTCCAGTGTCAACCTGACAATCAGTACAGTCCTAAGCCAATCTGTCATGACAATGCAGGGTTTGGAGGAACCCAGAAAAGATATCTCTTCTGCTTTGTGGCAGGATCACACACACCCCTTGGTGACACACCATTAGTGACACTTCACGCAGGGTGATCTTCTAAGTCCCCAACAGGCACTCAACAGACTCCCTGTAAATGTCAGTGCTTAATGGGCCTTATACAGGAAATTTCCTTTACCACAAGTCAAGCCAGTTACTCCTAACCATCTCCCCAGTGGACACAGGGAACAGTGGTTTATTACCCTTTTTATAACAGTCTTTGGATGAGCAAGAAAATGTTGCTGTGTAACTGCTCCTTTCCCTTTTTAAATTTTTTTTTACCAAACCTAATCCATTGGTTCAAATGTTGCTTCCAGGT
Organism: Chaetura pelagica; assembly: GCF_000747805.2. NCBI lineage: Eukaryota > Metazoa > Chordata > Aves > Apodiformes > Apodidae > Chaetura > Chaetura pelagica. The sequence goes on from NW_009952688.1 coordinate 739,874, forward strand.
CCTGCCCTCCAAGCCTTCACTATTCCCATTCTTCCCCTTCAGCCCTTCTCTGCAGCTTCAAACACACAGTGCAGGGCGACCCCGAGGCACTAGCAGACAGGAGTTACAACCTCCTCTGTCTTGTATTCCTGCTATTGAATGAGAATGACAGATGTCTTTGTGCTGCAGTATTGCATGACTGATCATTGACAGACATTTGCTATATTCTCCCCTTCTGGCACCCTGCTGCTTAACCAGTCATCCCCTCTCTCAGATCTGTACATTTAATTTTGCCTTTCTAAATATAGCATTTGCTCGTCTCTATTAAATTTCATCACTTTGATTTTGGGCCTTTCTTCCAATTTATCAAGATCATTTTGAACGTAACCGTGTCCTGCAAAGTGCCTTGACCTCCCAAGAAAGCTTCCCTATTCTGTAATCGGAGTTGTTAATGAAAGTATTGATCAAAAGAAGACCAGTACTGACAGCTGGAGGGTGTCACTTGAAGCATCTTCAGAGTCTGACAACAAGGTTGGTAGAACTGCTCTTTGAGCATACTGCCAGAGCCACCTGAGCAGCCTCTTTATGGTGATTTTACCTAATTCACATTTCTCTAGTTTGATTATAAGAAAGTCACTGTGTGAGCCTGTATCAAAAGCTTCAGTCAAGTCAAGATGGATAGAGCTGATAACCTTGACTACCTTCCCCTTCTTCTTGAGGGCCATTTCTCTGAAGCAAAATAAGGAAAAGAAAATATACTTGCTCAACAGTTTCTTCTGGACAAATCCATGCTGGCTTCTTTGAATCACCTTCTTATCTGGCCATTTACTAACAATTTTGCCATTTGTTCCAGTATTTTTCCAGGCATCAAAATTGGTCTGGCTGGTCAGTCATTTTCTGGGTGTAATCCTACCATTTTCCTCCAGATATTTTTTCACTTTTTCTGGACCTGTGAGACCTTTCCTACTTTTCATGGCCATGCTAGTCCTACAGGTCAGAATGCAGCCTGATGTACTTCAGTGCTACCATCCTTGTAGCCTTGTAGCTACCACTTGTAAGCCTCCATGGCTGGCTTAGGATGCCTCTAGCCTGGATGAATCATCCAGACTCTGGTTTCTGGGCTCTGGTACCTGCCCATGACTCTGTTCCTCCTGCATGCCAGGACCATCCTTTGAGGAAAGGACCTGCAGAAACCTCTTCTGCCATACACTGGCTCTACAGCATCACTGAAAGGTGTTTTGGGATTGATGACAGCAGACCTTGTAAGCATCATGTGCCAGTCTGCCCACATCACAGGTATGAGAACCAGGGTAAATCCACAAGTGAGAGCAGATTGATGCTTCCCTTCATCCATGCCCCAGAGAGCACCCCAACCCTGCCCCTGAATCGAGGTACTCAATCAGCTCAGATGATGTAAATGGACTTGCATACAAAAACCAGCCTCTGCTTAAAGTACTGGATGGATGTAGCCCCAGAACTCCATAAAACGGTCTTGTTAATGGTCTGAAATTGCTCTGGGTACTTCTTCAAGTACTCCAGCGTATGTTTAAAGCAATCCTGATGATCAGCAAAAACCTGTGTCATCTCAATACTTTTAACACGCTCTTTCCCTGAGCAGCCAGTCTCAAACACTTACTGTAAAATTAAACAATACAGCTTCAAATACTTCCTCCATCTCCATACCACCCAGTATTAGCAATAATCTTGCTTTACTAATGAGCCTACATTCTTCTTTTTTTTAACTTCTAATATACTTCGCAAATATTTTCTCCTTCCCTTTTATTACCCAGGATAGTCACAGCTCATTTTGCACCTTCACTTCCTTTGTCTTTGTACTCTTCTCTAATACTCAGCTTTAGACACACATCCTTGTTTCTGTGCTTCAGCAGTTTCTTTGTAGTTCACTGCTGAGCTCTAGATGCAGCAGTGTGAGCCCTTCTGGGAAAGCTTGCCATTCTGCCCAGCCCAGCAGCTCAGGGAGTTCATCCTGCAGCTGAGCAGGTTCACAGTCCCTTGCAGAAGTTCTGCCATCATGGGAGGACTATTGTTTCCCAGCCCCTCTGGGCTCTCCCAGCCTGGCTTCCCCATACCTTGGACACACAGGGCTAAGCAGGGAGATTCTGGACACTTCTCCTCACATTCACGCTGGCTGAAGAATTTTACTCAAAAGCTTCCCACTGGCAAACACCTGCTCCTTGAGCAAGCATGCAAACACAGGGGAATCAGCCCTCGACTTGCCCTTGGCTGTGCCTACCTCAGAGCACAGACACAAACCCATAGTCAAAGCCACATTCCCCATGTCTCTTCATGCACAAGCCTGGGCCAAAACAAAGCTCCAGCAGAGCTCTGGGGTTCTTTCAAGCTAGAAGAGCTGAACATGTGCTGGGATTTAGCAAGGACACAAGCTCTCTTGGATGCAGTTTGGCTTCATCCATCACACAGTGGCCCAGGTCACCAGCTGACAGATGAACACAGTGTGGATACTTGCAGAGACAGACAGACCAAATTCCAACCAGCAGGACCCACAACACCCTACCCTGGATGTGTTAGTCCAAAAGTGGGCACTCTTGGTCTGTATAGAAAATACCTTCTCCAGTTTGGTGCCCTCCTCTTTTTCAGTCTGCCTCATCATCATACTTATGATAAAGTGCTGACCAAAAAATTGCTCTGTAAGTCCTGTCTTCTGAGTCTGGGCTGATCTCTCCTGTGCTCTGCTGTGCTCTCCTGGACTTCCCTACTGCAGTCTCTCATCTGACCTATGAAGCAGTTGTCATTTCTTCCCTCTGTCACCTCCAAATGTGTTTCTTCTTGGTTCTTGCAAGAAACTTTCAGTAGAACATCATCCAGAAGCATCAAGTCATTACAAGCAGAGAAGAAATCTTTCACATCCTCCTCCTTGCGACAAAAAAATGTGGTTTTTTTGTTTGTTTGTTTATTCCCCTCCCTATATCACTTGCTTCTGCTGTTTGCCCAAGGGACCTGCTGTGGTGAAAGTCTCCTAAGACAATCAGTGGATCTGAGTCCACTGACTTCCTGTTTTGCTGGCTCAAATAGTTTGTTCCTGTTTGCTGCTGAGACAACACAGTGCTTCTACAATAAATTCCCCCAATGCCCTCCATCAAGGACATTCCCAGCTATTCTTTTCTTGCTGTTTATCATACACTTCTCCAGCATGGCACCATAAGTGGGCCTGGCCACCTTGCTGAGGATCCTCAGCCAACTACAAGAGTAAAGTCAAAGCCAGGCACCTAGAATCATACAATCAGAGAACGGTTTGGGTTGTAAGGGACCTTAAAGACCACTTAATTAAAACCCCTCTGTCATGGACAGGGACAACTCCCATTAGGCTAGTTGCTCCGCAAAAGAAAGGCTGCTCTCCTGCAGTCAGTCATGAGACTTCAAAAACTAATCAGTCACCTTGAAAGCAGAGGCTGCT
>NW_009952688.1:743313-757248 GCF_000747805.2 Chaetura pelagica
AGCAGGAGACAGGCAGAGCAAGTTTTAAATGTGAGGAGCAGGGCAGTGTCTAGGGTTCCCAGTGCTACTAACTTGGATAGCACCACAAGTTGTCCTATGTGGAGCTGGGAAGAAGGAACACAGGAAGCTTCACACCTCACCACGGTTAGCTGGGATAAAGGCAAAGGGTAAACTTAATCCAGATGATTAATTTTGACTCCAGGCAATAATGAAGATTTCAAAGAGCTGTGACAACCGGGTGCAGAATGCATGCTCCAAGATTTAGGTCAAAGCAGCCCAGTCAGCCTCTTTGGCCAAGTGTAGCTCCTGGATTCTGCACTTCGGCTGTATGATACTACTGTGGTAAGAGAAGATTTGGATGTGCCCTGGCTGCGTGTGTGTCTGGGCTTCCTGCCAAAGGTAGACCTGCACAGGCAGGCACAGAGAAGCCACAGAAAACCCCACCTGGTCCCTCAGTGAGGGGAAGCAGAACCCTGGGGTGACTAGCATGCCAGTCTTAGGGCCAGGATGGAAGAGTATAGCTTAAAGGGCTCCTGCCCTGAGGTGCATACTCAGGAAAAGATGTAACTGGGCTTTGTACCATTTCTGTCTATTACACTGGGAATCATAGAGCACCTCTGCTGTGGAACATCTAGCAAAAAGGAAAGATGTCCAAAACAGTAAGTGTTTTGGTTAACATTGTCACAGAAGACATTAGTCCTTTATTTTGTTCTCAGAAGCCCTGCTGTGAAAGCCTACTCCCTCTCCCCATTCACATCCCTGAGGTCTAAAAATGGTACTGGAAAAAGCACAGTGAAGGGATGAATCCACCAACAACTGAAGAGGAGCAGGAGAGGAAGAACCAGGCCTGCCATATGGGGAGAGCTGAGCTGCTGTTGTCAGACTTAAGAGTCTTTGCACATCTGGAAACTTCATGAAGAAAAGGAAGCCTCATGAGCTGGGGGAAATGAACACTTTCCTGCCACTGCCTGAGACATCTGCAAGGGGAAGAAGCTGGAGATTCTCTTTGGAGGGGAAAGTGTTTTTTTGGGCCAGGAAGCCAGTACCTATGTGGAGCTAAGTTCAGATATCCCAGAAAAGTTCATCCAAGCCTCTGCCTCATAGACCTTATGTGTTGTTTACAAAGAGGAAGGCAGGTCATATGACAAACCACAGGTAAAGCAGAAGTATTAAGGCCTTTCTTATTTCAGTAACATACAGAAAGACAAATTGTAACTAGACAATTAACAAAATTAAGGAGCATATGCCAGAATGCTGAAAAAATAAAGACATACCCAACCCTTCAAGACCTGATGAAATTCAACCTAGGATGCTTCAGCAAGCAACTGAAGTAATCCTTAAATCATTAGCAATCATCCATGAAAATCATAAGACAGGAGAGGTCCTGAAGGATAGAAACAGGCCAAAAATGTCCCCAGGAAATAAAAAGCAAAACCTATCTTGAAGGATACATTAAAGGACTGTGGACCAGCCAGCCTAATGCTGAACTTTGAGAGCTGGAGTAAAGTATTAAGTCATCCCTACGTACGCACAGGATAAGAAGATAAGAAACAGTGAATATGGGCTTGCCAAGGAAAGATCTTATCAAACAAAACTAATTTCCTTCTTCAGCAGGGTAATGGGTCTAAAGGATTAGAGGGAAGGAGTAGATGTAATTTACCTTTAATTTTGTGAGGGCTGTTGGTCCTGTGATGTTTTCAGAAGCAAGCTCAGAAAATGAGGAATTACTATGAACTGAATGAGTAACTCTTGAAAAATGAATTTTCAAGAGTTAGAATCAGTGATTTCCTGACCACTTGGGAGAACATTTCTAGATGGTTCCCACAAGGGACTGTCTTGGGTCCAGTTCTATTCAATATAATGGATTGCAAAACACACAGAATATTTACAGATGACACTGTCTAGAGACAGCATTCTGTCAGAATCAGAACTCAAAGTTATCTTGACGAACGGGAGACACAGCCTGAAAACAATAAGGTGAAATGTGATAAAGTGCAGACAGACACAGATAGGAACAGGAAAGTATATAAACAAGTAGAAATCAGGGGATTTCTGGCCAAGTGACAGTATTGTAGGAAAAGATCAGAGGCTGGTGCAGACCTAGCAAAGTGATACTTCTGGCAGGGTGGGGGAATTACTAAAATTCTTTTCACATGCATTAAGAGGTGTGTATACCATGTAAGACATAGTAAGTAACAACACCAGTCTGTCAATACTGGTGAAGATAGGCAGCCTGCTCTATCTCATTTTGAAGAAAGCACTTGAGGAGTGGCCACATAACATCTGTGATGGCATGATGGGAAGAAGAGGACACTCTCAAAGCCTCTGCCAGTCCTCATTTCTGTATTCACAAGCAGTTCTCCAGATCCAGAAGGAAAGGTTCAGTCTGATCTTAAATTCAGTCTCACCTCTAATGGGTTTGCTGCATGTCACGTTCAGCCACACTGACTGCTTCATTCACTGCAATAGATGAGACTGCTTTGTACAGAAGACAAGCCTTTTGAGTGTGAGAAAAAGCTGATGGGGAGATAGAAATAAAAATCACTTTGATTTGCATATATATACAAAAACTTGCAAATAAATTAATTGAAAAATGTTCCTGCTTTAAAATCTGAGTTTCTTTTAAATGTAAATGGCTCAGCTATGACAGTAATCTGCAGATAAGGCAGCTGCTAAGCAAAGGAGGGTTCTCAGTGTTATTCTGTCCTTTGTAGAAATATTTGTTAAAGTTTTACTGTAAAATCATGCAACAAGACAGAGTGGATGAGCTCAATGTGCTTAGGAAGTAAAATTGCCCCCATGACAGAAGCCATTAAAGGAAGAAGCTCTGCAAGACAAACTCTTCCTAAAGGAGAGCAAATAATATTTAAATACTTGGATCTAGTGTTTGTGTTAGAGAGGAAACAGTTTACATAGCAGATGAATGTCAAAATGTTCACAGATCCCAGCGTCTTTCAGTCAGTTTCAACTTCCTTCATCTCTCTTACATGTTCCATGAGCACCTCTGACCTAAGGTACTGCTTGCCATCATATCTGATGCAGCAACAGGGATGTACTGAGATGCCTCCTGACTTCACGTACTGTCTTTTTGCATAATACAGATTTCCTGACAATAATCATGCCAATTAGGAAGGGCAGGGTGCCTGTCAGGCTTGGTGACTGTAGACAGGTAATGAAATGAAGGCAGCTGCTTCATCTACAAAGAAATTAGCCAGCACTCAAGGCAGCCAGCTTGGAAGGACCATATCTCACCAAGCAAGGATCCAGAAGAAAGAAGTCTTCAGCCTGCTGCTATGACAGCCACAAGTATCTCAAAACACCCAGGAAGAGAAGACACAGAACAGCAATGCTTGAGTGCTCCTGGAGCAGCCCTCAACTGCAGGCCACCAGTCACCTGCCCCACAGGCATGAGGCTGGCTGATGGCTTTGTTCATGGCTACCAGCAAATAGCAGGCTCATCCCATGCAAGACTGTTGCTCCTGGTACAGGCAATAGCAGGAACTTCCCAACTGAAAAATTTTATAAACCCTTCTTTCATTCTAGCAGCCTGTGCCTACTTGCAAGTTTTACTACAAGCTGTCCCAGGGTTTTCTCCTCCTGTGTCCTTAAAACCTTCTTGATAAACAGAGGAAAGGAGTTAGATGTGTTCACCAGCAATGAGGACATACTGTAAAACAAACTTGCACATCATGTTTGGCCCCTCAAACACTCCTCTTCTGAAAATCCTTTCTTTGTCACAGCTAGATCAAATGTCCTCCACCTTAATGGCATCTTTCTGGAACTCATAGGCCTGCGAACCATGTCTGAAGGACCAATCAACTCAAGGGCTTGAGATCAGCAGGCAGGAGCAAAGAATCAGGTCCACCACATCAGTGCATTCACCTATCACCCATGAATTTGGGGTGAGAAAAACCTCTCCTACCAAAGAGCACATTCAGCAACACCTTGAGGGTCTCAGTGGCGAGCTGAGCAAAGAGCACAGCTATGGGAGAGCCACTGATGCAGGGCAAAGGCTCAGCCTAGGGTGTGTGTATCACTCACACTTCAGAGAGTCAGATTTACCTGGAGGAAGCAGAGCTCAGTTATAAATAGCACTGGATAAGGCTGGCCCTATTTCTAGTTTGTTTTCTTCCTGCTGGGATTTAGATGCGCTGCTGTGTGCCACTCTTCACCAGGAATCTGCTTGCTTATTCCCCTCACAGCACTTCCCACTGTATTTATTAGGCTGGTACGTTAACAACCCTGGAATGTGGAACCAAACATTAGACTCTCCCCTGTTTGCCCCACCAGTGGCTATGTTCCCATATCAGACTCAGCAGGCAGCTGAGAGTTGGGTGCCAGGGGTCAGGAAAGTTCACAGGTATTTAACCAACTGCAATTCACAGCTCTTGGTTTCATTTCTGACTGTGCTCATCTGGCAAGACTTTCAATTTGCAGACAAAAGATGAAGTTCCCTGCTCCACATGCAGGGAAGGCAGATGCACACAGCAGGCAGGCTCGCATCCAAATCCCCAAGCTGTCTGAGGCTGCTAAATCGGAGGCAGCATCTGTAATGTGCCTGGCAGAAGGTTCCCATCATCACAGGATCGAGCAGGATTGCAGCAGGGCTGGGGGAAGCTGGCTCCAGGGCCTGCTGTGTGCTGAAGGTCCCTGATACTGAAACAAGCTGTGGCAGCTCACCACAGCATCAGAGGCTGAAGAAGGGTGGGAGCTGTGGCCAGCTCCAGCTCCCCACATTTCACTATGTCTGTGTGACCTTCTTGCACTATCTCTGTCCAGCTTGCCTCTAGCTCTGCCTTATTGCTCTCTTATCTCTTATTTCATCCTTTTCAGAGAAGTCCTCTTGTTGTTTCATAGGCTGCATCAGTTCCTTTAAGACCAATTCAGTCTGCAAGCTTTCTACATCTGTTTTGAAGATCCAGCAATCCAAGCAGTCACATTTGGGAGGCCAGCAAAGAAATATTTTTTTCTACTTAGATCCTACATAGTTTCCCAATTCCTATTAAATATTTAGTTAACTTTTGTGACTGCTATAAAGCAGTCAGGATTCAAAGACCAAGCAACCAAATAAATGCATTACAACTTCTCTGCCCTTTTAAACCTCAGGCTAACATTTTCCAATATCCCAAGACCTTCAGGGATTCTTAAATTTTACAAGCAAAGTTTTCTCCATAAACTAGCACCAGTACAACTAACAGGCAAAGAAAACTACTTATACTTCACTTGCAAACAGCAGAAACAAAACAAACAACCCCCTTTGTGGGTTGGACTAGATGACCTTTAAAGGTCCCTTCCAACCCACACTATTCTATGATCATGTGAAAACCCACAGTAAGATGGTTCAGATCTTAAGTAAAAGGAAGAGGAGAGAGAAGAACAATACAACACTAGAGGAGAATCTATTTAGCAAGCAGCAGTGAGAGCAGAAGACAGAAAGTAAGTTCAGCATCTATGAAGTACAGAGGGAAAAGCAGCATCAAAGCATAAAAAGCTCCTTTTCAGACAAATGTTACATGATCTGCAAGGGATGCTTTGCAAGAGAATTTCTAACCCACAAGAATCCACACCCAAGGCACAATTTAAAAATAACCAGCTACAGAAGCTGAATCTCCAGAAGTACAGTCTGATACTGTCTCAACATCAAAGTTAACAGAACAGAGATTTTTTTCATTATTGTTAAAGAAACTTAGGAAGAAGCATTTGGACACTTACCTTGCCTAACTTTAAAGAAGCTCAAGAAACATTCAAAAGGTTTTGAACAAGGTATAAACAGGCTGCAAAGTTTTTTATCCAGCCTCTCTGCTACAGCAGTGTCTTGCGCTTTTCACCACGTCCACCATGCCTAAATAAGCCCCAAGCTTCTGGATGGACTTCTGTGGCTCAGCAGAGCTTTTCCAGAAATGGTGAAACTTGACTATGTGGGAGACAAGATTTCCTCCAGCAAGACTGTGCTCTGCAATGAGCTCTCCCAGCAGCTAAGGACAACCAGAAAGTTGCTGATCTTGACCCTGTTTTCTATAGCAAGCATATGGCAACCCTTAGCAAGTACAGCCTTTCCTGCCCACACTTCCTTCCAGGAGGGGACAAGGGAGCAAACACATGACAGATATTTTTCAGCCACTAAATGCCTCATGGTGCTCAGCAATGAGTGTAGTGTCAGGTCCTTGACACAACAGGCTTGGATTGAGAGTTCAGTGTAGGGAGCAGGATTGCAGCTAAGGACTGCTCTAACAAGGATGCCTCTGACAGATTGAGGTATCTAGACTCCAGATGCACTCTGGCTGGCCCATGGATACACATCCCACTCCAGTATACTTCTGTGCATGTGCTGAATGACTGAAGTGACCTCTCCCATGAGATACAGTGGCCACCTTTTCTCCCAGGACGTAAGAGGTTAATTAGATTTTTGCCCTGTTAGCAGAGGGCCAGGTATGCAAGGCAGACCTGGTAGCAAGAAAGAAGTAGGAGAAAGCTGGTGCTGGAGAGGAAGGTCCTCTGTGCATGCATTCCACTGAGTGTGAGAGATCCTTGTGTTACCCTAGAGGTTTTGTGCTAAATGATTCTCACCATCGATCCCTTCAGGCTACATTCTCACACTTGCCAGCTCTGATCCTGATGTTCCTCAATCATATCTCAGGTCCAGCCTTCTTGGTTTCACTTCTCCTTTCTTCTCCAAATTTCTGTTCTCCCCTACAGTTATCCACTAACAGTATCTAACGTGCAGAGTTGAATGAGGTTTTGCCACAGAACTACTCCCAGCAAACATCTGTTCCCTGCTCCTCAGCAGAAAAGGGAACAGGAAGGGTGTTTAGCCTGTCTGAGAGAGCTGATCTTTATTCTGACCTTGAGAGCAACCTTCTATCATTTTTTTTTTCTTTTATTTTCTTTGCATCCAACTCTTTGTTTGCCTCAAGTAAAACAAACAAAATACTATGCGAAGCAGTAACATCTCAAAGGCTGTGCAAGCTGTGAAGTCTGTTTGTCTGACTGCAGATGACAGATTTAGGAGACTGCCTGTCATCAGAAAAAAAACAATGCACTGGTGTGACAGTGGATAATGAAGAAAATGCTTTTTCTTCTCTTAAATGCAGTGAAAACAATCAGCTTCCTGGAAAGGCCCTTTCTTTTTCTTTTTTTTAGGTTTGTTTTTTTTTTGTGGACCTGTGCCCAGCAGCATGGAGTGGGACAGAGAACAGCAGGTCATGCTGACTTTAAAGGGATTCTGGAATAGAACCCATTTACTCCCATCAGCAAAACAAGACCTCAGTGAGTCTAGGGTGGCTTCATGAACTCTCAAGATTTAGAGTAGACCTATCAAAGGACTTAAAACACAGAAAGCAGAGATGGAGAAGAATAATATAATTATGGGGCAGACTCCTGTAAGCAAGTCTCAGGTATGTTTTATCTAGTTTATATCTGAGATGGGACTTACCACAAGTTCTACTGGGAAACTATTCTGACACGCCCTGTAGTTTCCTCTGGCAGTTTGCAGACTATTATTGTCCTGCCTTGTCATTACGGGCATCACATTCAGCCTGAATAGCATTTGGTGAAGAATTAGCAAGCAGTGGCCACCTTTCCTCCTCCCATGCATTAATATAAGGCAGAAAAGAATTCTTTCAGGATGCTGTCTGAAGCTCCATGGCATCAGCTCCTCGGGGAGGCCAGATCAGCTTCAGTAAATTAACAATGAACCAAGTTGCTTTTCTAACCAGTGATCTCTCCACAGCAATTCCAACCATGCTGTGCACATGGGGCAAGCCAAACACAGCTGAGATTTTCTCTAAGCAAAGCCAAAAGAAATGTTCCCTTTGCAGATCTTAGGGTCAGCACTCTACAGTGGGAATTTAGCCAGTAATTATGATAGTGCAGAAGTAAAGAAAAAAATACTTTCAACCTTCTGCAGAAGTATTGGCTCTGTACTAGTCCCGGCAGCAAGCAGAAATAGCATCCTGTTAGTTTGAGGTGAAAGTGAACTAGAAGTACACAGTGGGAAAAAATCTGTTGAATAAGATGTGTATTAGGAAGCAGAAAACAAACGTTGACACAGTAGTTTCAGTTATAAAAGCAAGTTTCTGAACTGTTCCAGCTTCCAAACACTGCAAATCTAAAATATTTAGTACATACCAGTGATGGAAGGTAAGAAAAAAAGCACTCCTTTCAGCTGTAAGTAAACACTAATCATCATAGTTTTTTGAACAGAAAGGAAAAAGTGGAACAAAGGTCAAAGGCTGGCCAAGGGAGAGGCTCTATGCTGAAAGCCCCTTCCCAGGAGAGTGTCACTTCTCCCCAGAGAAGACTGGTTTTGTGGGCTCTGCATGGCAAAGTCTAGTCAAGCAGTCCCACTTTGACCACCCTCATTAACATCCAGAGACAAGCCCTAGGACTGAAACACTGGTTCAAACAGACCCTGCCCAGGGACTTGTTTTCTAGCAGTACCCAGTGCCGGAGATTATGTGAGTGTGAGGACTTTGCTGACTACCCAGAGCATTATTTGGATTAAAGCGAGGTTTGGCTTAACCTCACACTGTCTTGCCTAGCAGAACATGACAGGCTTGACACATTTTCCCAGGAGTAGATGACTTTTGAGCAGGTGTTCGCAGCCAAATGCAGAGACCTGCGAGACGACTTCTAGCTCTATGTTCCTATAGGACCTAAGGGTTTGGTGGTGTATTAGCCACATTCACATGTCTATGGATGTGTTTATTCCTTTCTGGGTTTGGATCTCAATCAACTGGTAGTAAGGAATTAGAAATGTGTAATGTAAACAAGCCAGAATTTGCCATTATTTACAGTTCAGTGGCCCTTGATGCATGGAAGACAATTGCCAGCTCCATTACAAGCCATTGCTATGCTCTTTAAAAACACAGGGACCCATATCAGGCAAACTCATTTTTAGTTAAGAGAATTAGAAAATGTACATTATTCTACTTTGCTCTTAATAATGCTCTATGTTACATCAGCTTTGTTTTACACAAACTTACTCAGATACTAATAAATCACTGAATAGGAAACGGCGCAAGAAAAGAGCTGTCAGCCTGCTTTACTCACTTCCCATTTTGCTTTTGTGGTGAAAGGGCTGTATTGATTCAAAAGGAAGGAGCCAGGCAGTCCAGCAAACAAAGGCTCCTATTTGTTCAGGAGAACTTTGTTACTTCTCTAACGGCTCTTCAAAGCCATGGGCTTGCAGTCCCTACCACAGTGAGGACTGTCCAGGATGGCAGACAGACAAAGATCAGACTTCAGACTAGTTGGGGTGTTGGAGGGGCAGCACAGAGCATCTTTGAATGAAGTATGAGAAACAAGGCATCAACAAAGCATTTAATGCTGAAGGAGGAATAACAATCCAATGTATCAACATGACAGATAGTCCTTCATAACACCTTTCCTTCCATCAGACGAAGAGAAAACCTTTTCTAAACATCTTGGCTGATATTTACAAGTGCCTACAGTCCAGATCACTCCAACAGAGGTACAAGGTCTCCTCCTGACTGCTGTGCAATCACTTTATTACTACCTTTGCTCACTAGTTTACTAGTAAGTTCACTAGCTTACTAGTTGCTCACTAGGGGGACAATTCAAGTTTCATAGCAGGTCAAAAACTGTAAAGTCTACTAAATATATCAGTACTTTATTGCAGAGGAGAACTAAGAATAATGATTCTCAGCATTCAGTCTTTGGAAATAAAATAAACAAGCAGAAACTGGAGTCTACCCATACCTACATCTATCCATACCCATGAGGCATTTTCTCTCCTATTCAGAGCTGTTTCTAGAGTGCCTAATGATTTTTTTCACTTCAGAAACACTTTGCTGCTAAATGGTACACACACACCTACCTCTAAAAGCCCCATACAGACTGCTGCTACTACTGAAAATACCTGCTTCTGGTCTGTAGGGATGAAGCCACTAATAACACCCTTTAAGCATACTCTGTCCTCCCCTGTATCATCTGTGGCACAGATGACCTGAAATTCCAGCATTTATAGCGTGCAGTAACAACTGCTGGTGTCCTGCAGCATGCAGCAGCCAGGCCATCAAAAGCTCTATATGGGATGTAGCATTGTATTAGGTTTTTTCACTGGAAGCCTACTTGGCAATGGGAGAAGCTTGGAGTCCTGTGTGTGTGTCCGTGTGCCTGACACATTGTATTACAGTAATGACCCACAGCGGGGGTACCACGTTAACCTGTAAGAAGAGCTAAAATCGAGTGCTAGAGGAAAAGCTTTGGACGTGCAAGCTGTAAATATAAAATTCAGGTATACTCCAAAATGATACATTTGTATAACCTTGCTGTTCACAGCAAGCACCAGTCTTGCTCTTGGCATATTCCACATTCATCCGCAGTCCCATCAGATCCCTTGATTTCTCAGACTTCTGTTGGAAGATGCAGTAACAAGGACATGGCTGGGGGACAATCCATGCATCCGTTGTGCCAAAGGAACATTGGCAGTGTGTCCAGAGGTATGATGGGATCAGGCAGCCTAAACCAGATGACAGCAATAGTTCACAGAAGCACCAGCTGCAACCCAGGCTGGTAGACCAAACACACATCCTGCACCTCAAGAGGCTCGTATAGATCAGGTGCTGCCACACTTCTGATCCAAGTGAGATCAGAAGTGCAGATACCTCCCAGTCACACTACAGGCACAACTGCAAAGTTAGCTGGGTGGAGCTACATATTCACCACAGTCTTTCACAACATCACCTATCTGGTGACTCTTTGTGACAGATGTCAGAGTGGCATTACCTTAAAAGCATTACTTGCACATCACAATTCTTGATTCACTGAAATACTTCAGTGTCAACTACAAGGTAGTGTACCTTGAACCCCAGTGGCAGCCAATTCCACGGGCAGCTGCCCCTGGCTGTATTGTACTCAACAGAGCTCTCTTCATGCATTTTACAAACTACTCATCACATGCTGCCCCATGACTTTGTGTTCAGTACATAAATAGCATTTCATGCAGGTATACACAGAAGAGCTTAGTTCCAAACCCAAACAGAAATTATTTATAATAATGAAAACTAAAGAGAAATAATTGTGTATAGCAAGCTTCCGATGACATATTTAGTTGCTGTTGAGGATCAAGGATTAATGTAACTGCTTTGTCTCTCTGCAAATTTCAAACTCAGCTTGAAATACAACTTAATAACCAGTTGCTAATCATAGAATCCTTAAGGTTGGAAAAGACTTCTAAGATCAGTGATGCATGTATAAAACCAACAATGATGCATGTATGAAACCAGCACCTTTACCCGTATAGCACTTGTCCTGCTATGCCCAAGCTCAGCCCAATGAAAAGCCCAGTTAGATGATAGCAAAAGAACCCTTACCTGCCACACTGGCTCCGTGTGCTTTCCTGACTTAGCACTACTCTTGTAGCTGGGCTGGGAGGTTGTCTTCTTCAGGTTGTAGATGGCCACGTTGCCATCATAGAAGCCCACTGCCATGAGGCAGGGGTGGTCATTATGGAAGTCCAGGCACATGATGCCACTCTCACTAGTGAAGACATACTCTGGGAAGGAGGGGTTCTTCATGGTGTAGAGCAGGAGCATGCCCTGGCCCTGCTTCATGAAGTTATCTAAAGAAAGAGAAGTTTTGCTGTTAAATAATTTTCCAAGATCCTCTCCTACGAAGAAACACAATCTGACAGCACTCACCTATGCCTAAAATCAACCCGAACGCAAATTTGTGTGGGAGGGATATCAGTCATAGGACCAAATGGTCATGTTGACATGTCAACATCTAAACATCCTTTCTTCCATTGATGTGTCATCCCCAGGACATGGGGATGGTTGCATAAACCCCACCATTTTGGCAGGTTTTTTTTTCCTAGGAAAGAGACTTGATAAGCTTTGCAGGAAAAGTGAGGGGGGAAAAATAATCTTGTGGACACTTTTTCTTTGTGCTTGGATTTCACTAACATTGCAGACATGCAGGCTGTACTAAGCGTAGGAGTATATCAATTTCTGCATTGGCAATATTTGATATTATAGCCTCCACTGTTTCTTCAAAGAAAAGCTTTACATTGAAGTATCTGTAAAGCATCATATCCACTGCTGCTACACATAACTGTGCAATGCACAGGTCATTACAGCTTTATTTTCTGCTTATGTCCAACATCTTGCTTGGCACAGCAGCTATTTTTGCCAAGACTTTCTATTTCCTTTTCTGTTCAATTTCATCTTTCCTTTGCACTGCCTGAAATTAGCTCTCCCTGTTCTCAATAGGATCCTCTTCTATTTGTTTTTTGTTTGTTGTTTTTTTTTGTTTGTTCAGGTTTTTATGTTTGTGTGGTTTTGGGTTTTTTTTTCATGTGTGTATGTTTTTTTGTTTTGTTTTGTTCTAATCATGTCCAGGCTGCCTCTGCCATTCTCAGTTTTGCTCACCTAAAAAAAAAAAAAATCCAGATTCTTTTAAAGGAGAAGAAAAGGTGTTGATGTAGATAAGATCTGCAGAAGCAAAGAAGGAGGTCTCCTAATCTATTAAAACAATGCTCTCTCTGAGAATATCCTAGCCATCTTTTCAAGTGCTTTTTCTTACTGTCAAATGTCCTTGTGCACACAGTATATGAAGCACAAATGCACACAGTATATGAAGCACAAATGTGCTTCAAATACTCACTGTATCTCCTATTTCCAGAACAGTAACTGCTTTTTAAAAGTGCTTCTTATGTTTCCTAATATTTTGACCAGATGCAGGATAAGAGCTTGGTAAATGTGCACCCAAATGATAACATTAACTTCAGAGAACACTTCTTGGCAGCAAGCTGATCCCAGATTAGCATGCAGGTACAAACATTCCTTACCTCAAATTTACCAGGGCTACATAGAGAACATTAAAAGAACTAGAAAAGAAACTTACACACAAAAAAAAATATTACTGTTGCTTTTATTTGGATTGTGGAAATACTCTGTTTTCACAGGTCTCTTTGCACATTTTGCCCAGGCATGGGAAATGGCTTCCTTATTTTCCCAAAGGGTGAGTTGCTAATACTGGCATTACTTTAAACATACCTGAACCCAAGAAATATTTTAGCTTTTTTTTTTTTTTTTTTTTTTTAAAGTAGGGGAAGCTCACTCCTAGGATTCTGGCTGAAAAGGAAGTGAACTTGCTTTATTCATCAGAAATTTGCCCCGTCCTTTGCATTCAAATAAACTACTTTTTTCTTAGCCAAGTAATGTAATTGAATTGATATTAATCACAGTATCATTCACAGTATTTTTCTGGTTGTAAAAGACCTTCAAGATCACTGAGTCCAACCACTATTAAGTTGAAGTCCAGCCATGAGAAGAATGAATCCTTCCTCTCCTCAGCTGCAAAAACACTGAGGAATATTGTGTAAATTACCTACCAGGAGTGACTCACAGCAAAACGGACTGTGAAGGCAAATCAGCTACTCAACATGTTTCATGCTGTTATTTCTCCTAGAGTGTAGTGACCAGCCAGGTGTATTTCTGAAAAGTCTGTGGTACACATTCATTCTCTATTACAGAATCTCAGAATCTTAGGAGTTGGAAGGGACCTCGAAAGATCACCCAGTCCAACCCCCCTGCCAGAGCAGGGTCACCCAGAGCACATCACACAGGAACGTGTCCAGGTGGGTTTGAATGTCTCCAGAGAAGGAGACTCCACAACATCTCTGGGCAGCCTGTCCCAGGGCTCTGTCACTCCCACAGGAAAGAAGTTTTTTCTGATATTCACATGGAACCTCCTGTGTTCCAGTTTGCACCCATTGCCCCTTGTCCTATCACTGGACACCACTGAAAAAAAGCCTGGCTCTGTCCTTCTGACACTCGCCCTTAACATATTTGTAAACATTGATGAGGTCACCCCTCAGTCTCCTTTTCTCCATGCTCAACAGACCCAGCTCCCTCAGCCTTTCCTCCTAAGGAAGATGTTCCACTCCCTTCATCATCTTTGTGGCTCTGC
>NW_009952688.1:757505-796415 GCF_000747805.2 Chaetura pelagica
CTGCCCAACTCTCCAGCCTGTCCAGGTCTCTCTGAATGGCACCACAGCCTTCTGGAGTGTCAGCCACTCCTTCCAGCTCAGTGTCATCAGCAAACTTGCTGAGGGTACATTCTGTTCCCTCATCCAGGTCATCCATGAAGATGTTGAACAACACCGGTCCCAGTACCGTCCCCTGAGGGACTCCACTAGTCACAGACCTCCAACTAGTTTCTGTCTCATTCACCACAACTCTCTGACTTCTTCCTTTCAACCTGTTTATGATCCACCTCACTACCTGACCATCAAGACCACACTTCCTCAGTTTATCTGTGAGGATGCTGTGGGAGGCAGTGTCAAATGCTTTACTGAAATCAAGACAAACCACATCTACCACCCTACCATCATCTATCCACCTAGTTACTTCCTCATAGAAGGCTATAAGGTTGGTCAAACATGACTTCCCCTTGGTAAAACCATGGTGACTACTCCTAATGACCTTCTCATCCTTCATCTATCTAGAGACAGTGCCAAGGATAAGTTGTTCCATCACCTTTCCAGGGATGGAGGTGAGGCTGACTGGTCTATAGTTACCCAGGTCCTCCTTCTTGCCCTTCTTGTAGACTGGAGTGACATTTGCTTTCCTCCAGTCCTCAGGCATCTCTCCTGTTGCCCATAACTTACCAAAGACAAAGGAGAGTGGCCTAGCAATGACCTCTGCCAGCTCCCTCAGCACCTGCAGGTATATTCCATCAGGACATATCGATTTATGGATGTCCATATGGATGTCCATCTGTCTGTTGGTACTGTGCTGGAGGGCCTCAGAAAAAGGTCCCCACATGCCCCCTGCACAGACAGCAGAGGAGACTCCCTTTCAGAAGATGATTCAGCCATGAAATATTGAATTAGGTTTTGGTGGTCATTGGCCGATCTAGCAGTATCATAGCCACATTCCTCACTTAGAGGTAATGGAACATGACCTTCACTGGGTGAAATAAAAGCTTCAGCAAGTCCACTGGGAGGTTAGCCAGGCAGGGGAAAAGCAAGGTTTTGGGAAGAAGCTCTGGCAGAATGAAACATGGGGTTCAGACTGCAGATTAAGATGCCCAAATGCAGGTCTATGTGTGGCTGTTGTCTGTGCACTTAGTCTAACACCTGCTACAACCAGAGATCAATCAATCCACTTCACTGAGTGTAGAAAACTCACCTTAAAGAACATTCCTATATTAGGCCTGTTGATTTACTCTTTGGGGTCCACTGACTGTAATGGTCAGCCCTTTATTGACTGTTAAATCCATCTTAATCCAAGAGATGAATCCTACTAATTATCTCCCTTCTGTTATGAAATATCATGGATGTGAGTTAAATCACAGATGTGTGAATACTGCACGTAAGTGTGGATAACAGGATTGCTAAATTACAGCCTATTTCTGATGAAAGGCCAAGATGAGAATAATCCACAATTAACACTGAAGCACAGCACATAAATGCCAGTAAAATAATCACCCTCTGAAAGCAGGCATATAAACCCATTTCAATGAAGGGTGAATTCTCACCCAGAGTAAACATACCAACCAGTTCCTTAGTAAGTGAAAAAAAGGGGGAAAAAATGGGCTTATTTCATCAGTGATGTTCAATGCTCCAGAATGGCAGGGACACCACATCCACCACAGCAGCATATCAGTGGTATAGCTCTGAAGAATGGCCTTTTCAAGAGAAAAGTATGTTTTTCATTAAAAACTAGCAGGCCACTGCAGTGTGCCCCAAATCCCTGTTTAGTCAGTCTATCAGGATGCAGGTAGCTTACTGAAACCATGTTAGAAGACCACAGAGCACACAGCAAAGCAGAGGGTGCAGACTCAGGAGCTGACAATGGCTGCACTGCTGCTGGAGGTGAAAGCAGCACCTTCAGATCTGAGACAGCTGCTCTGCACCTTCTGGAAGCACCAGCATGCACTGTATGTGCACAGACTATCTACTCCATGCAGACTCACAAAGTGAAAACTGGTTCTTTTTTTGAGATACCAGGGCCGGGGGTACTAAAACTATCAAACAGTTATTTTATAATCAGTGCCAGCAGCACTTGTTCTCCTGTACAGGAGGACACAAGGCAGCACAGCAAGAAGAGGAGAGTGAATAGACTTCTGCTGCAGTGAGGAAGAGTTGGATGTCCTGAAGATCCTCAGCATTCACCTGAGTGGTGGCTGAACTTTAGACCCTGACACATAACAAGCCTACATGGCAAGAGCAGTTTTGCTAATGAAGGATGCAGGTGGATGACTACTGGTCTCAATCCAGAGAACTGAAACAGTAAACATCATATACAATCAGAAATAGGTTTAAAACAAATTATTACTGCTGTCTACAAGATTCATTTACATTTAAAGCTGGACAAATTCAACCTGGACCCTTTTCAGAAATATACCAATTTAGTGGTAGCAAAGTACTTCAGAATACCATTGTGACATTACCAAAGAGTTCATGCAAAACAAAAATCTGAAAAACATCAGAATCTTTCACTCATCCTTACTAAATGTCTGTTTAAACAGATTTATCATTTGTATTTTTTCCTTAGCTAAAATTAAAAGAATCAGCAAATGTTCAATATCAGATCAAAACTTTTTGTTTGCTCGACAGATTATTTTTTTTTTGCATCTTTTTTTTTTTTTTTTAAAATTAATAAAAAACCCATGACCGTCGTTATCCTCCATTTCCTCCAAAGTACCTCATGGCTGAACTAGTATGCTCAAAGCAACAGTATTGCAAAGTTAGAAACTAAAATTTTCAGGGTAAATCCTCCATTCACAAAGTAAAACTCACTGTGGCGACTCTCCATGGTCACAAGTCAAAGTAGATATTTTTACTACAAAAGAAGCCCGTACCAGTTTCTTGAGTGATAAACTGGCAAATTGCCTTCTCTTTGGAGGATTTAAAACTCAGAAGACTGCAGCCTTACATCTTAGATACTGTGATACATAGCTTTCTATAAATTAAGTCTGCTGATATGGCTCAGACCAAGAAATTATCAGGTTAAAAGGAACCCCTGCTACTTAAAATCTGTACTTTCTCCTCCAAGAGCCCATCAGATAAAAGAAGCACAATTGTGAACAGCTGCTTGATTATAAGCATCACAGCTGCACAAGCACATCTACTCTCCTTTCCTAGAAATACCCATGCTCTTACAGGCTTGCTGGCTGGGGCTCTCTCCTTTAAGCTTGGATTTCCAATAAGCCAAGCAAAGGGCCTGGCTGCACTTTACACTCGGTTAGGTGATCTCCTCTGGGCAGAAGAGATCAGTTTCAAGGACAAAAATGTTGTTACCCAAATGGCTCAGCTGTTTACTAGCCTCTCAGATATTTAAAGGGCAGAGGACAAAAGGGATATCTGCAGGCCAGCAGATTTTCCCAAGCAAATCATTATTATTACCCAGCTCTACAAAACCCTGAGCACAGCCTAGGAATCTGCCTGTGCTACAGCATGCACAGCACAGACAGATGACTGAGCAAGTCACAAATTAATTAATTATCTATTTTTTTTTTCCCCTATCAGTGTGCAAAACCTGTGCAGCATGGCACTGGGCACAGGCTAATCTAACCAACCCATTGAGAAATATGTTGGGTGAACTTGTGCTGCTTCTGCAAGACTCTCTCTTGGCTGATTTAAATAGCTCTGCCAAGTCCATGCTTTGCTGCAGTCACAGAATGGGTGTGCTGTAAAAAAGGAAATGGCTGGCACTTTGAGCTTCAGTGTATGCCAATAGTTCAGAAAAATCAGAAAAAAACAAATCTTTCCAGGGAGCTCAGAGAGTCTGGGCATGTTGCTGAACTTGTTTTCAAAGGCTCCTGGGTGGTACCAATAATTACTGAAAGTTTTATTGCACTTTGGAGTTCTTTAAGCTTGTATCCCAGAACTCCTTTTTTTCAGCCAAGGGAATGAGAAAGGGCAGTGGTGGGTACTGCCAAAGACACTACAGCAAGCTGGAAGAACAGGGAACAGAAGTGGAACTTCATGGGGCTCCTGGGCCCACCCCAGGATCCTTGAGAAATTTAAACTGGGATCACTGATGGACATTCTGCCCCTATTCCCTAAAATGCCTTGAAAGTATTCCAGTATACTGCTGTATACTTGCTGATATAAGCCCTGATCACTATGAACCGAGCTGTGAAACACGCTGTGAGCAGAGAAAAGACTAACACTGAACTTCCACAACAGTATTTTCCCAGAAAATAAAATGTTTTGAGAATTCATTACTTTGTAGCTCAAGGTCAGAAAGCCTGGACTCTAGTATTTCACAGCCCACAAATGTTATTGCTATATCCTGTTCTGAGCCAAATAACATGGTTTGGGCTACTATTTGCATACTTCACTTGAAGATCTCAAAAAACAGAGAAGCCACTGTTTTATTTTGCAGTTTGCTTTAGTTTTTAATCACTTTGAGTGATTAAAAAGCTGCACCTAATTCCTTATTTGACTTACCTGGCTTCCCACTGTTAATTCTTACTATGCCTGTTTTGTTTGGATTAAGGATTTATTTCATATCTGGTGCTTTCTCTTCATGAAGATACTTTAAAACTGAACACTAGTCACCTTTCACCATACTTTTTATAACTTTCACAGCCTGAACTAAAAAATTGCCATTTATTTTCACCAGTACTGCATTGAGATGCCTTCTCACCAAAAAGCTGGGAGGCAACACCAGCTTTGCCATAGCTGTGAAAGGCACTGCCTTCACAGCTGCAAAGAGAAATACACTTCTCAGCAGACATGGAGAAGGGTAGAATATTAAGAAACTTTCCACAGATATGTGGAAAGGACCTCACATGGCTAGGACTTGTCCTAGGGCCAAACAAAATTCACTTGCAGTCTGAATTTCAACTGGTGATTTTCCTCTCTTCACCTTTATAGAATCTTCTCCAACTTTCAAATCAACTTGGGGCTCTTTACTGAACTATCTACAGTTTTTCTGCATGTGTTAAAAATGTTGGCTCCAGAACTAAACATAATATTCCAGTATCAGTCTCACTAAGGCTTGTATCATAACTCTGCTGTCACTCAGGACTCCCTGTTTGCACCTCAGGATTATGTTCACCCTTCTTGCCAAGATAACATACTCAGAATTCAAATGTATTGCCTTGACTTGCCTTTGCCTTGCCTTCCCTTCCTTTCCCTTTCCTTTCCTTTCCTTTTCCTTTCACTTCTCTTTGCTTCTCTTTAGAGTTGCTGACATCCAAAACAGAGCACTCCTCCTTGTTTAGAGAGGTTTAATGTTATATTTGGCTGCATGGAAATGCATTTGATTTGAATAATTCCAGCTTATCACAAGATTAATCACTCTGTATGACAGCCCTGTTCTCAGCATGATTTACAATGCCACCAGCCTTTTCATCAGTCACACATTTCATCTGCTGTGAGTTTACATTTCCATCCAGAGTAGCAATGAAAACAATGCCTAGCTCCAGGACCACCATGGATCCCAACAGCTGCCCCGCCCAGACACATTGTTTGTTTAGACTTATGTGGGGAAGAAAATAACAGTTTCCCACAAGGTGATAACTCTGCAGACATTTATTTTTGACATTTGTCAGTGGAAGCCAAACCCCCATTGAGAAAGACCACCTGCACTGGGCTGAACTCAGCAAGCCCAGGCAGTTTTCACCCCAGGAAAATATGTACCCTCCAATTAGCAGCATTAACACTGCAAGATCCACAAGCTCTGGGCAAGCCCATCAGTGCAGAGGAGAGAATCATGGAATGACAGAATGGTTTGGGTTGGAAGGGACATCGTTCCAATCCCCTGCCCTGTGATGGGCAGGGACACCTCCTGCTAGAGCCTGTTGCTCCAAGCTCCATCCAACCTGGCCTTGAAATCATAGATAACTTTGTTTAATGCTGATTCAGATGCTTAAACATCAAATTGAACATTCTGCTTAATACCCTTCACCAGCTGCTGGACTGATTCCTGGTACTCCTAATCAAGCTAATGTTATTAGCTGGGGCTTTGTTTAGGAATCACAGAACTTGCAGTTTGGATAGGAGAAGGAAAAAACCAGAATTTCTAAGTCTTTTGGACACTTCAGAAAAGACAAAATTGACAGATGACAAAGCAAGCTGTAATTTATACACATCTTGAGGCTGTGTTGCAATCCTAGTAACTGCTGTGGGCTCCACACATACCAGAGGCAAGACACACTTCTCAGAAACGCCAATGGATAGGTATAAACAGCCTTTAAAGAAAACAAACTTCCAGGTATGTTTACATCTTACTCTAAAATACAGTCTGGCAAGGTAGTACAAGAGAGACCTCAGACAATTGGATCAACAAAACCAAGAGATTTAGGAAAGGCCTGGAACAATACTCTGTTTCTCTTTGCATGCAAGAGCAAAGGCTCAGAAAAGAGCAAGAGAGACCAAGCTGAAAAAAATGTAGCGCCTTCCTGAAAGCAGCAGGGGGATCTGGCTTGCAGCTCAGCTCTCCCCTGGTACATATGAAGGGGAGCAGGAGAGCACTGCAAAAATAGAGGGAATATGCAACTGGACTGAGTTTGCAATACTGTAGGTAAAACCACAGCTTTCTCATGCTGATCAGACATTCTGGTCAGACAGGGTTTTGTATAAGAGGTCTAGCAGTCACTACAAATCTTTTTAAAATTTTCTTCTTTAAATAAGATACCCATAAGGGCTTGGTTGTACAGTGTAAATAGCAATTGTTCAGCTGCCTGTAAGTCACAAACACTAACTTGCTCTGAAGATACTGAAATAATTAAGGGAGAGAGAATCCCTATCTTTACCTTGTATGATAAAGGTACAAAACTACCACCAGGGAAGATTTGTATTCCAGACCCTGCTGTGCCAAGATCAGTGTGTGTGGTCTCAGTCCTTTCCCTTCGATGCTTCTCACAGCACTTCCAAGGGTACACATCTCAGATGAAGGAGGAAAAGGGTGACTGATGCGGGCTATAAAGAAGTTCCATGTATCAACAACGTCAAAAGCAACACTTTTGTTGTGTTCAGGAATGCATTTGTATTTGACCCTCAGCTAGACAGACTAAGAATCTTGCATAACTCACTCCCATAGCGCCTCAGGAGCCAGGGAGCGGAGCAGCCTTCCCACCTCCAACACCTGGGAGGAAGCACTTCCACACAGCACTCTGGAGCTGGGGAGCTGGGAACTTGGGCAACTACTAATCTTCCCGTTACACATCTGGCAGCAGTCGGCACAGGCAGCTGAACTCTTGCTCCTGCCTTTCTTGTTTTGCTCGGATTAAGCTGCAATCTAGATAACCCTTCAACAGCTAATGCCTGAGTTTCTGTTTCCTCTATGCCAGTTCTAAAAAACTGGCATGCTTGATAGCATTTCCAACCAACAAAGCACTTAAGAGTGCCATCAAGTGGCCAAGTGGGGGCTTCCCCGCGGCACACGCTGTTCAGAAATCTCCAGGGTTGTGCTTTTGGATAATCACACCAGGCTGCTATTACTGCAAACAAGCCAGACTGCGAGAAGCTCAGTATGCCTGACCTGAAGAGCTCTGAGGAAGATGTGCACACTGCAGGAGATGCTTATGTATTCTATAATTAAAGGGTAGGAACGTCAGAGTCTTATGGCAGTGCTGAGGACTCCTGAAAGCAGACAGGTGCCTGAAGAGATGGACATGTGAGCCCAGACCATGAAGGAAGCAATTAGAAATTACACTACAACTCAGAGAACTTTTCTGAAGACATTCAGCAGAAGACCCAAGTTTGATTGAAGAGCACAGAAGAAGCAGCTATACACACAGGCAAATCTGCAGTCAAGTTTGCACAGGCATGTACTTCAAGAAACATTTAATGTTAAGAGCAGCCACTACAGTTGCGACACCTGCCCTACCCTGTTCTCAGCAGTGGTTAACAACAAACACTTAAGGAACTGTACAAAACAATGGCATAACAACAGTGACATTTTTTTTTCTAGAACAATGCCTAGCCCCCTATTCATTTGTGGTTGAACATCTCCCGGGTCCATAATGGTGCTCTTCCCATTCCCCTGTGCAGCCAGCACAGAGCAGTAGGCAGGGTTGTTGGGGTTATTTTTTGCTTGCTTTTATTTTTAGTACATGAAATGTTGTGCATCTCATGCAGATTTGTGAAGGGTATGATTGGTGGTTAGTATAAGTGTTTTTTGAGAGCTACTAAAAGTAGATTTCATATAAAACCTATTTGTTTTCCAAAAAGAAAAAAGAATGAAAACGGAAGTAACATTTATCTGCTAGTCTCAAATAAAGCTAGTTCACAATGTATATTCTAACAAAGCAATAGCTTTCCATCCTTTGATCAGATTACAAAGGCAAGGGGAAAAAGGCAGTTATGGCAAGAAGAGATAGGATCCTTCAGAGTGAAATTTCCACAGCTATTAGCTGTTGTTATGAGGGAATGGAACTGATCCAAAAGGCTCATAGAAAGTATCAGGTATCTACGCAAACCACAGGCCACGCTAGGTCTCACACCTAGATATATTGGATAAAGAATGTACAAAAATAAAAGTATCACAGATTAGCTGAGTTTGGAAGGCACCTTTGGAGATTATCTAGTCTAATTCCCTCACATAAAGTGCAGTCATCTGCAGCATGATACCCAGGACTGTGTTGAGTCAGGTTTTTGTATCTCCAAGGAGGTATATCCACAACTTCTCTAGGTTGTGGAAATACTGTGAGGCTTGACCACCATCACAGTAAAGAAGTTCTATATTATATTTAAAGGGACTTTTCTCTATCTCAGTTCATGTCTATTGTCTTTTGTCTTTTCACTTGATAACACAGAGAAGGGCATGGTTCTGTGGGTTTATTTGTTATTCCCTCCCATCAGGTATTTATACACATAAGAAGAAACTTCCACCTTTCTCTAGTGACAGGCAGCTTCACAAACTCTCAGCTCTGGGAAACCAAGCACTAAGTAAACCAAACCAAACTACAAGTCTGGTCAACACCATGAACTCACTGTGGGAGTTAAAGGGGAGTTTATTTCCTTGTTATCTGCTGCCCACACTGGCCAGGCTTTTGTTGGGCAATCTGCCTCCCCTCCAGCATCTCTGCAGCAGAGAAAGAAGCCTGGAACTGCATAGCAACTAAAAAGTATGTACTGCTCCAGAGAATCACTCTTCTATCCTCTGCAAGCCAAGTTGGGATGAGAGTTCACCTGAGCACCTCACCTGTACATGAAGGGCTTGCATCTGACCCTAAACAAGACAAAACTAAACTGCTTGGGAAACTCAACAAAGCATTAAGAGAGCAAACACCATGTTACAATGTGAAAAACAGCTCACAGAGTTTTGCTGAAGTGGTCCTGTTCTTTGAGCACAGTCTTACAGCTTGGACACAAAGATACAGTCATACAGCACCAAGAGTGCCCATGAAGGATGAGCAAAACATCTCCAAACTTCAAAATCCTTGGCATCTGCAATATGGCATCTATAGTATCAGCACCTTGAGAATCTACTGTGCTGGCTTCTCTTTGAAGAACACACCAAACAATTTTTAAAAAAATAAATAAATTAAAGAAAAGCTGGAGGGCTGCCCAGCAGAAAAGGATCTGGGGGTGGTAGTCCACAACCAGATGAAGATGAGCCAGCATGTGCTCAGGTGGCCAAGAAGACCAACAGCATACTGACTTGTGTCAGACATACTGTGGCCAGCAGGACCAGGGCAGTTATTCTGCTTTTGTGCTGGGCACTGGTGAGACCACACCTTGAATCCTGTGATCAGTTTTGGGTCCCTAACTACATGAGGGACATGGAAGGGCTGGAATGAGTCCAGAGAAGGGCAATGGGGCTGGTGAAGGATCTAGGAAAGAAACCCTATGGGGAGCATCTGAGGGAACTGGGATTGTTTAGCCTGGAGAAAAGAAGGCTGAGGGGAGACCTTATTGCTCTCTACAACTGCCTGAAGAGGGGTTGTAGCCATGTGGGAGTTGGTCTCTTCTCCCTAGTAACAAGTAATAGAACAAAAGAAAATGGCCTCAAGTTGTGTCAGGGGAGGTTTAGATTGGTTATCAGGAAAACTTTCTTCCCTGAAACAGTTGCCAGGCACAGGAACAGACTGGCCAGGGAAGTCATTGAGTCACCAGCCCTGGTAATAGGTCTTGGAGCCACACCTGCTGCCTTTCTTTTGCAGTAGGTAAGACACCTTCCTATAGCAGTGACTGACTAAAATACACCAATTATCTAAATCCAGTGTGGTCATGTTGAAAAATTAAGGATGCCTAGATTGCCCAGTCCTACAGACAGAGTAAGTCTCAAGTTCTTCACACAGGAAAGTCGCACTCTCCTTATCTCACAGCCAGGAAAACAGAAAAGTAGAGAAGTTGCTGAAGGCAGGACTCTAAACCAGTTACACAATTTGCTGCTTAGATTCCTCACTGATACAAAGATTTAAGCATTCATTAATATTTTTTCCTACCTTCACTGGTTGACTTCATGCCACAATATCCTAAAACTCACTTTTGTCCTCTATCACATGTATTAAAACAACCTGAAATCCTTGAAAACAAAATGTGGAGCACTCAGAATAATTTTTTAAAACAACAAAAAAACAACCAGCCAGACAAAAAAAAACCAACAAACCACCACAGAACAGGCAGAGTTTTGTATACTGTTCTGGTGTTAGATCTTTCTAAAACTGAAAATTTGTTCTGCACTTACTCTTCAGTGTTCAGAATTTTTAATCTATTCCTGATATAATCTTAACCTGAAGTGGCCTGTCATATGACTCAGTGGAGGTTGGCATCCAGGTATTTCTAGGTGTATTCTGACAGTTTGGCAGCCTAGCAAATATTACCAAGCACCAAGTGGAGAACTGAAAACTATGTCTGAGTTCCCTGAGTGGGGATCAGCAGAGAAAAATGTTGTACTGAAGAACATACGTTTTGGTTTTCCGCAGCAAACAAATAAAGTAAGAAGAGTTTTGGTCTCACAAGTTTCACCTCTATTGAAAACAAATTAGATAGGTTTCCTTCAGGTTTTTTACTGATCCACTCAGTTGGAAAATGATGCTTACTCACCTTCAGAACAAAAGACAGAAAAGTCTTTGTAGAAGTATTTAATGAGGCCTTATGCAATTTCTTTGTGTCATTCTGCCCTGGGAATAATGGCAAGCTATCTAACCTCAAGAGCTTACAAAGTAACTTACATAGAATTAATGATGAAATGAGCCCAATGCAGATTTATAAATTCTAAGGCCAAAAGAGATTGTTGTGATTCATTAATCCTCTGTGTGTTCCTGTGCTTAATTACTTCCACCATTAAAAATTAAATTAATTTCTAGCTTTCTGAGATCTCTGAATTCTATTTCCAGTTGCTAGATTCTGTTCTAGATTAAGAAGTAAGATGAAAGTGTTATGCTCTGTAAGATATTTTCTCCCTTTTCCATCAAATAACTAAGGGACAGTAATAAAATGCCTGCTTAAATTTCTCCTTAACAAACTAAGTTGAGCCCTTGAAGTATTTCACTGTAAGGCAGAGATTCAGAACATAAGTAAAATTGTGGCTCATCTCTGAGCCTTTTCCAATTTTAACATCTGCTTTGAAGACTGAACTGTTAATAGCTGGATCCAACATTCCAGAAAAGGTCTCAACAATCTTATGCACAGACGTAGCACCTCCTCCCTCCTGCTGCTTTCTAGTATGTGAATGCTTAAAACATCCCTTGCCAGACTTCCTAAGATGCACTTCTGCAACTGCTCTTCCAGATTTAACCCGAAGTTTCTTTTTTTTATCAAGGCAGCAGAAGACTTCCAAGTCCAGTTTCATGACTGACACAAAACTGTATAACTGTGGGCTTCTGATAAAATGGTGATCTCTCCTTCCCTTCTCTGTGTTCTGACCTCAGAGGCCCTGTGCTTGCTAATCTGGCAGGAAAAAAAACAACAAAAAAACCCAAACCAAACCAAAGCAAAACAAAACAAAACTAACCACACAATCACTTTAAATGGCCCTGTCATCTTAGGGTACTGATGGTGATATTGATTGTAACATTCAGTTATTAGCAGTTCTTATATGAATAATAAGCAGTTGTTAAATTAAACCTAAGGAGGACTAGGTCTTTAAAGCTGCCCAGTGAACCATCTCTCTGACCAGACACAAGCCAGCAAAGACAGCCAGCTGAGCTTCCTGCTCATTGCAGGGCAGTGGATGGCAGGCACAAGTTAGGGGCTTTCCAAAACAGGATCATGGTGTGACAGCACAAGTCTGGAGAAGCAGTGGTCCACTGAAAAGATGGCTGCTACAGTCACTGCTCCTCTATGGGAATTGCTGTGACAGAGCCTTCTGTTTCTAGGACTGCTCTATAGGACCTGGGATCAACACAGCTCTGGATGCCTTCTATCTTCTGTGGGTCCCTTGGCTTGGCTTTTTTGTCAGAAGAATAGAAGCAGCACTGCTTGATCTCTTATGGCAACACATAGACAGCCAAGGCAGAGAGGAACTCAGACACCACAACAGTGGAAACCACTTAAGTAGTTAAAACAGGCAGAGATCCTGCTCTCTCTGCAATGTCAGGTCACCATGGAGGAGCCCTCACATCCATTGGCTCTGAAGTCAGTCTAAACAACAAATGAATAGAAGGGAAGGTCAACTAGCCATCAGCTCTGCTGAGAGAAGTGCAATAAAGGCCATCCAACCTAGAAGTATTTCTATCTTAACCCTTCCTGCAAGCTGTGTTTGGCCTGAAGGACAATCAGCACTTCTCATTGGTTTCTTTATGTTAAAACATTATGTCTAATGGCTGGATGCCACAGCTGGAGCAGAAGGGGCTTCAAATGAACAGTAGAAAGCTGACCTCTGGTGTTGGGTGCAGGTGTATAGAGAGAACAAAGGAAGGAAGGCAAGTTCCTGCACTCCTGAGCCCTGCTTCAGTCTGTGTACTTCCCTGGTAAGATCCACTCACTAGCATCACTCAGGCAAATGAACAAAACCAGCTGATGAATGAAAGCAACATGTAGCAACAGGCTACAGCACATGGCAGAAGTATTGCTGTTTTCATTTCTGTGCTTTCATATCAGTTCTTCCTCACAAAGCATCTAATCATCTGGTGCTGTAAAGCAGAAAATTAATGGTTTCCTTCAGAGAGCTGCCTCATGATGCCAGAGCGCACGGCGGGATTGTTTGTAAATATTTGATTAGAAAAAGCAAGTAAAACTGGCATGAAAACATGCAAGAATTAATATTGTGCCACTATCCAGTAGAGAGATTTATAGTGCAGAGGTGATGCCAGCCAACATTAACACATGTGATACTACACCAAATGCCTTCACCAGCAACTCTGCCCGTACAAAGCTAGCATCCCCATAGATCCAGTCTGTAAACAGATAGTTGACAGGAGCTGACATAGTTTCCAAGGGATGTATTGGGTGTTCTGTTCTGCTCTGTCTCTACACAGCAGACAAAAAACCATCCTCAGAGCCTTGGTGTAGGCCCTCAGCCCTCTCTTTGCCAATCAAAACAGGGGACAAGGCTTAGGGTGGGAATAAGCTCTGCTTCCTTGGTACTCGGTGTCCTTCGAAAATCTCCCAGCAAGGAACAAAATACATGACCAATCTTTAACCCATGCATGTTTCTTTGTGAAAGTTTTCATGCAGTACAACCCTACTCTGGGGAGGTGCTCCCTTGCAGGAGTCTCTCTCCAAAGTGAGGGACATGGGTAGGGCATAGTCTAGGATGAACTTCAAGGCCTCTGCATACATGCCTGTACAAGGAATTAAAATGTCTCTACTCCATACGGCAGCATGGTCAAGGGAAAGGAGACTCTCCTCCAGGAAGGATGTGTCCTTGGTTACCCACTTGTATGAAGTGAGAAACCCCTTATCAGGTTTCCCATCTAACCTCTGTTCCTCTACTTCTGAATTTCAGGTTTGGAGACATAACAAACCTTCTGGAGAGAGGTGTTAGGTGCACGCTTGCAAGGCTTTTTCTCCAACAAGTGAGTCTGACAGTGGTAAGCTGCTTAAGAAGAGACAGAATCCCTGTCCTCTTGAGCTTTAAGACACTGGTCTTTAGTGACACCCATCTGTCAGAAGCCATTAGACAGAATTAAGGCTGTTCTGATATGGAGAAATTATTTCTGGACACCTATTCCAGCCTGATTTTATGTCGTTCTTTAACTTCATTCTTTGACTTTTGTATGAAACCAACACTGCGATAGCCAAAGACTAAAATCAAATTGATGTACTAATTTACAATTCCTTCCAACAAACAAGGAAAAACCTTATCTTGTAATGCAGAAGGAAGACATTACCAAAGAGCTTTCCAATGAGAACAATGATTCTGATCTTGTGCATGTGAACAGAAATTAGATATAATTCCATAGCCAGACAAGCTGGTAAAACTAGGAATGCAATCAGAATACAGCCCAGCAATATTTTAGGTATTGCCTGATTGCCCTCTCCTATCCAACACAGAAAATACCAGTAAGGTGTGGTAAACATCCCAACTGGTGTAAGTTTTCATTGCCCAGTTATTTCAGTCATTTTATGTAGTTTTCCAGAATTTCTGATCTGCAGCTATCTGCCGAGACTTACAACAATTTCTTTTTCCACTTCAGCTGGAAGTCAAATTTCTCCCTTTCTCTTAACAAATTATTCCGTTATGTAAATACATATGCTAAGTAAAAGATAAAATGCATGGTTAATAGTGCAAATGGCATTCCGTGAGGCTTAGAGAAGACTGATGATTAAAAAAATAATAGCATTGAAATTAGGAAAACAATAACTTGCTAAAATGTCAATCAGTTGGTGGCCAATATAGAGCCTGTTCCCAACTGACTGTAATTCATAAATTAATTGAGATTTCCTTTTGGTGGCACCTACCTTGAGAGCCCAGTTTAAGTCATTTATGCAATGTAGAAGCATTTAAGAAACAGTATTACTGTCTTATTATTCAGGCTAAGACTCTACATAATGTCAGCTATAATGCCACATGCAAGAAGTGAAAATAATTTGTTTTAAACAAGAAAAGAAAATCACAATTTTTGGAGCATGCTGTGAAGTCTGGAAGGATCAGAGATCTTGCAGAACAAGGGCCATATAGGAAGAATCTAGGCTCTGATGCCTTTGAAGTATGAGAGATCCCAGTGGGACTTTGTTGGAAATCTTGAACACCCTTTTGCAAATCTAAAAATGTATTTCAGACTTTCCTTTGCAAAACTAAATTTATTCTTCTCAGTGGGAATCCAAATTTGGAAAATTACATTTTAAAAAATTACAAATCATTCAAGACAACCACAATCTAATAATTACAGATGAACTTAAATGCTTCAAAAGCATTTGAAGCAAATTAACAGCAAGGAGCACCAAGCTAGTAAAGCTGGTCCAGACCCATGACTTAGCAATAATTTCCTCTTGTATTCCAGAGATCAGAGTGAAGCTGTGACCTTGTCTCATAAGACTTGTGAAATGGCAAAAGTTGCAAGTCATCAGATCTGAACAGACATGAATTCACTGGGATTTTTCTTTGATCACAGAAATCCATTTCCGTGGGAAACACTGCCTCTGCTTTCATGAGGGGACACTGCTCAGACAACTGTGCAAGACACCCTATGGACAGGAGCCACAACAGGGCTGCCAGCTCCTGCAAGTTTATCAGGAGTGCTGCCATTGCAGGAGTTAGTTTTTTTTCCCCCAAGCTTCAGCTTCATTGTTTAAACACAAGTTCTCCTCGTGCTTTGTTTCAGAGGAAAACATTGCTAGCCCTCAGGCAACAAAGGAAATTTTAAACCACCAGAATCCACCCTGAAAACATAGGAGACAGATAAAAAGAAGAAAACTCTTATAATTTGAAGTAATCTGATGATTTTGAGAGCCTGCCTTGTGATTTCTGAATCAGACTTTGCAGTACCATGCTACCCTCAGGAAAAATTCCCTAACTACCCAATTAATTATTCCCTACTCCTTGAAAGATGAACTCCCAATTCCTTGTTCTACTTCTAGTTCTTCCTGTCTTCTCACTTTCATATGTCAAATAGTTTTCTGCTGAAGACATCATAAATCCTTCCATTGCATCCAAAAGAGTTTAAAATACATTATTTTAAATACAGACAAAGACATATATATTTCATCACTCCCTATCTCCATAAATTCTGTCCCACATTGCATTAGTAATCCAGCTTATTTTACTTTAAGAGTGTCTATCAAAAGAAACAACTACTAGCTAATATATTTGTTAAATGACTACATACAAATAAATATTTGGCCTATAGTGATTTGCAATAAAAACTAGGCCCTGCCTTTAAGGGTGACTATGGCGTGCAGTGTGGCAAGGGGCAGATCAGGCTACAGAGTGAAGTTACACAAAATAACTTTTGCATGTTTATGTGCTCATGTTCATAGTTTTCTGCACTATTACGTGTCTCCAGGGTTTAACTGACATGCATACTGCTCATGCTGATCTATACAGCAGCCTATGTAGAACTTCTATTCTCTGCACTGGTTCTTCTACAGTGCCCCAGCATTTTAGTGTGGGAGAAATTAAGTTCAGAAATAAAGCAATGAAATTGGAAGTTGGGTTAATAACAAGCCTGTCTGGCCAGTGAGGTACTGTCAGTCACACTACTGCTAATAGTGTCTGTACAGAAGACCTGATCACAAGTCCTGCAGAGCTCACATATAGTGATTTAGGTTTCCCCATCTGAGTTAGAGGAGACAAATAATTTCATCTCAGAACACAATCACAAAAGTATTGTCACAATATAAGGCAATCTAACCCAAATAGATTGGAGCAGCATGTTTCAGGGCACCTTAAGCATTACAGCTGACAGACATCAACATTTATTTCATGCCAATACATCCACTACATCTCAGCACCACTGCAACAGGCTCATTAAAAATTCCTGCAGCACCTTCCACATCACAGAACAGAAATATGGATGTTTTCTACAGCAGCCTGTCAACACACAAAATCCACTTCTTACTTACAGGGAACTGCTTGCTAAATTACAGACTCCACACAAGGATTCACCATTAAAGTGCTTGCCTATTTAGCTTAAAGACTCTGAATGCAATTGAAAAATGCAGAACACTTGATCACATCTACGCCTGCAACAGGTAACTCTAAAACATCATAATGGATACTGCACAAGTTATTTGTATGATCATGAATTTTTTCAACAGCAACACTTCAGAGGCTACACTACTACAGTCATGAAATATTGCCAATGGCTTTATCTTCTTACCAAGGATGTTAAAACATTTGAGCTTTAATAGTATTGAGCTGATTAACCACAGTAAACTGCATTAGGTAATAAATAAAACTTAAGGAATCTGCAGCTGATTTCACACACAAAACACATGAGAAATGTGAGAAACAGAGGAAATGTAAAGACCTCTCAGGTCACTGGCTCCAGAGCCTTTTCCTGGCAGACAACCAGAGGAAATCAATAGTATACCAAACTCTCCCTTAAACTACTCCAGGTGTCTGCATGAGCCTTGAACAGCTCTGATGCCTCCCTAGCATACCTCAGCTGATACACTTATGAAGCACTATGGATGCTAAACAAATAAAATTATTTTAGTCTTTCCTTGCATGAAGGCTCTGGAATTCCTCTATAAAAAGTGCCATATAAATCTGGATAATCATCAGACAAAAGAATTTTACAAAATTCCTACCCTTTTTGAACCTACCTATGTTAGTGAACCTAATCCTTGAAGTCCTAATGCAAAGAGTTAAATCAAGGTGAGATCTGCAGTTCTTCTATGGCTTCTCTAAGGTAGAACTACAGGCACTCAGATTAGGAAATCTGCTTTGTAGCTTATATAAAGATTCATAAATGAAAAATAAAGCAAGCAGAAGAAAACCAAGTCCTTTAAAGTACAAGTTAATATGAAAAAATTAATTCAGATTCTGGCATAAGTAAATACTGCTTAAGTAATGTAAGCTTGTATTTTATCTGTATTTTACTTTGTTATTTATGTACCTAAACCCTGGTTTATCAGAGAGCAGAATATGTGTTGGGGTGGGCTTCAGGAGTAGCTGCCTGCTTCCTAAGAGATGGGGAGCTGATACCCAAGCATGATAAAGCAGCCAGTAGTGCCAGAAGTCATCCCACTGCTTTGGAGAACTGACACTGGTGAGGGTGATTAGGGCCGCTGGAACCTTTGACTGCTCTCAGGGCCTCCTACAATACTTTTGTTACTTAGGTTGGAGTGTGAGAAGTAGATTTGACCTCACGAATTTTGATATGGAGAAGCTATGAAGAGAATGTAACCTTAGTATTTGAAGGAAAAGGGAAATACAAAGCCAAACAAATAGTGTTTGGATTACAAAATAGAGTCTTAAGAACACCTATGTTTCAGGAAATTAATCTTTAAAATTGAGCATAACATTATGCTTTTAAGAGAGAGCTGTTTTGTCTGTCATTGGTAGCTGTTGATCATCTCCTGCTAAGTCAAAGGGTCTCTCAGTATAGACAAGTGGAAAGACTTAGCAGATTTCTATTAGGACAGCATCTCCTTGACATTGATAACAAGAAGAGTTAACCCATCTCTGGCTGGTTTGTGTTGTGCAAATGCTAGAAGAAGGATTATCATAGTAGTTTAAATGTAACTGTTTCCAAGGACAAAGCTGAGAAAGGTAAGGCATCAGATTGGCTTTATGAGACACCTAAGACTCTATGGCATACTAATGTTTAGTCTCCTGTGGGTAAAAATCCACTAAACAAACTAACTGGGCTAGACAGAGAGGTATGTTGGTGGAAGTTAATGGCCTGCAGTGCACCCAACACACAACAGGATGGCTGAGCATCTCCTTTGATCCCAAGGCCCTGTAAAATCTTTTAATACATCTTTTTCCCTGAACACATCAACAGAGCTCTTTACTATTTCATGTTTAACAAAATGCTCCAGCAATATATGACATTATGAGTTGATTTTAAATGAAATGAGTTAAAAGATAAAGCTGGGAAAAATTAGGCAAAGGTTACAGAATTTAAATTACAAATCAGTAATTAAGTCACCAGCCAAAATTAATCTTTCATATGAATCAATTAATGTATTATACTTTTTAGGTTATATTTACCAACAAATGTGACAATATAATAGGTACTCTAAATGTTACACTCCCAGAGCCCATATGTGCAGAAAGAGAATTTGGTATTTGGAAAACAGATTTTATAGTGTTGTAATTTATGTTTAATTGACCATAAATAGTTATCTCAATAAACGGGATGCATGATGGCTCGGATTTCAAACACTGATTCCACTAGGGAGGTTTTTCAAAGACCATCAGACCATGGAGGAGGATACAGATGTTACTTGCAAATGAACTTTAAAGCTTCCAACACAAAACAGTGCAGTGAGAAGCCTCTCAAAAGGTTAGAAGACCGAATAAATTAGAGTCCTGAAGACTATAAGACATGAAAAATACAAGATTTTTCTGTTAACTCTTGTTTTAAATCATGGCTGCAACAGACCAAAACTTAAGAGACAAATATCACCTCTTTAAAACTTCCACATTTTAAAATTTCCAGAGGTTGGGAATTTACCACATGCCAAAATTAATTGTTCTCAATTACCCATCTGCTATTAAAGAGGCACTATTTGTATGGCCTGAATTCATGTAGCTCCAGCTTTCCTTTGATCTTGTTACATCATTTGTCTGGCAGATTAAAGATCCCTTTGTTACATGATCTGCTTTCCCAATAAAGGGAGGTAACAGACCACAATCCAACAACCTAATAAGCTCTTCTTTGACAAGCTGAACAAATCAAAGTCCTTTAATTTGTTTTCCCAGGTCAGTCATCCTGTTCTTAGATCATTCTTTCATTCTTCTATGAATTCTTCCTAGTTTATCATCCTTCTCCTTGGCATATCACCAGCAATGAGCATGCCTTTCCAGGGCAGCCATTCCAGCATTAAATAAAAAGAGACTCTTTAGCCTTTTTAGCCTCTTATTTCCTCAGCAAAGCCCCTTTCCCTATAGGGCCAAGGATCCCCAGTGCAGTGTAGCTTGGACACTGTTATGCAGAGTGATGCCTTGTGCTCTGACACAAAGGGGTTTAAATCACTCCTTGATCTGATTGTTCCATTTCTTAACACCTCCTAGACATTCATCTCATCAAAACATTTTAGCAACAGTGATTTTATGGTTATTCTTCTTCACAGAAGAGAACCTAGATTAACATTTAGACCTAGTTATTAATGAATTCTGATATGCTTGTCTCAGAGCCATCTGATCACTATTTTTTGTTTCCTGCCTTTTTTTTTCCCCCAGCAGCCTCTTTTAATTGCTTCAATGTAGTTATGGAAAATTCCTTATAGATATTAAAAATTCACAGAGCACAAACAGCATAAATTAATACCAGAGCAGGCGTCCTCCAAGGCCTTACTTTTTGAATGTGGGGGTACTCAGTGCCCATACAAATGTTCTTAAACAATTCACAAGTAAGATTTACATACTACCTTTTATTGTTTTCTCTTTGCTTATTTTGTTGATGCTTGTTTTCTGCACTATAATATTCCCTTCTGGTAGCAACTTCACATACCACTTAGTGGAGCTTCAGTCTGATTGATATAACAAATACAATTAATTAAAATCACTGGCAACTAAGCAACCATTATGTTTTAGTCCTGTGATGGTATCTCTGTTTTTTTTGTCAACATGGAGGTGTCCCTGCCCATGCAGGGGGATTGGAACTAGATGACCTTTTAGGTGCCTTCCTACCCAAACCATCCTGTGCCTATGATTCTATGATAACCTCACTACTGATAGTCAGATGTCACTATTGTACCAACGGTCATTAATAGCTGGCATTTGCAAAAGCTGGCAGCTTTCCCACCTACAGCACAAATAGGCAATATGCAATAAACTATACATTCACAGCTAAAAGGAAGCACTCAGCCACCATGCTGGCGCTACACATTTCTCCAACCTGCTACCAAGAATTCAGAGCAAACCACCTGGGTCTTTTGCCCTTGAAGACATATTTAATTTCATCAATTTCAGATCAGTGATGGGCACATGCCTCAGAACGGTCCTGGAGACATTTTCCCAAAGATGGAATCTGTCACAACATTTTAGTGCTTTATTCAAATGTATGCCAAATAGTAAATTGAACCCAGACTGTAATGTCAACTTCTCTCTGAGGTGTGTGGGCCACATGAATGTCTGTTTTCTGAGGTATTTAACTCAGAAAACTTCAGTAGTTTTACTGTGGGGTCCCAAAAGGCTGAAGACCACTGCTGGACCTGGCCCAGCACACTGGCAATTATGTGACTGGGGAGATGTCAGCCCTCACTCTCCAATGCTGTCCTCTCACATGAATCCCATGTGCACAGTTTTATACAAGTGATTTAATCTAAGCAATCTAAAATGCTTTTTCTCTCTCTGACAAGGT
Organism: Chaetura pelagica; assembly: GCF_000747805.2. Taxonomy (NCBI): domain Eukaryota; kingdom Metazoa; phylum Chordata; class Aves; order Apodiformes; family Apodidae; genus Chaetura; species Chaetura pelagica. The sequence continues at coordinate 778,829 of NW_009952688.1, forward strand.
CTTCAATCTCTATTCCCAATACAAAAATAAACTCATGTAGCCTAGAGAAAGATTAGCAGAGATTTCTGTTCCCAGAAGTCTTCTCTGCCTGTTCTGGAAATATAATATATATATGCAAACATCTCCAAAGCCACCTGGAAGTCACCTTCTGTGAGCTGGTTCAGAGGTCTGAATTTATTAGATGATATTCAGTCTACTTAGTGCATTTACTTAAAGGTCTTCAGCCATTCATCAGAAAATATCAAATTTAACAGCAGCTTCTTACATAAATCCAGTCCAGATTGTCTTCCACATGCTGCACCCCACCTTTAAATCTATGACTGCAGAGAAGGAAATGACCCACAAACAAACACCTGGTACAATTATTAATGCTGTCTCTCCTTAAAACCTTAGCCTATACTGTTAAATCAGTCTTCAGGCTTTTAGGGTTCTTCTCAAACACACACCTCTGCCCTCATCACAAGGACTCCCTTTAAATTACAGAAATTACACTGCATGCAATATTCATTAAGTGGACTAAATGTATTCCTCCCATGTTTTAAATAAAGAACTATCTTGCATGGAGATGGCCTAATGACTTTTTGAAATCTTTTCAATTCTGTTTTCTATGACTTTCTAATGTATCTGTGAGTTTCAGAGAGCTGGGTTCCATAAATTATCTCCATAATTGAACTGAGATCTTGTATGAAACGAAGGATTTATCTGTGTTTCAAGATCAGTGTCCTGGTTTGAACATTATTGCATCTAACAAGTAGATAACATGAACTAATGATCACAAATCTTATTTGTATGCAGTGAGATCCTTTCAGTGGGAGGACCCCAGTCCTACTGAATTCTCTCCCCTGTTACTTAGATATCCAGACCTATGGAGAGGGCAAATGTCTCACAAAAGCTGCCATCCCTCTTCTCAGGATAACCTATGAAATAATATGCTAGCAAGAATGCATCTGTGCATTCCTTCAGCATTTAATTATATCATAGTATTTGATCTAAAAGCTTTTATGACATAAAATTAGCATGGATTAAAACTATCTACTAGCTGGATTAAAAACTGCTTCATGGCCCTAAAGTAGAGTTGCAAACAGAAAAAAAATTAGTGGAGATGGTTTCTAGGGCAGATTCCCAGGCATTATTTCTTAGTCCAGCACTGGTTAATATTTTTAGTTTTATCTAAATAATGACATAAAAAAGTTTGTTGAGAGAGTCTGAAGATGACAGAGCAGCCGTTGGCATGCGTAAGAGAGAAACTAGGTGAGTATGCCTGGTTATGGCATTTGCACTGAAGAAGCATGTGAGTATGTTCAAAAAAGGTTAGAGAAAGTTCACTGAATTAACATAGCAGATGGAAAACAAATCTTGAGTGTGGCTTAATGAGTTCAGCCTAAAGAATAGAAAAATGAGAGATGTCTTCATCAATGCTTGTGGGCATTTACATCACTTACAGAGAAGGCACTTGGAAAGGCTTTTTAAGGTTGCTGCTAAAAGAATAATGAATTTCAATGGCTGAAAATTTAAGTTAGACAAATTCAGCCTTGAAATAAGATACAGTTTACCAGGGGGCAGATCAATTAAAAGTTGGACTAGTACAGCAAGAATGTGAAGGACTCACCATCAGATGGAGTTTTTACAAAGAAACTGAGCTTTATTCTGAAAGATAAGCTTCTACCCAGCTTTTCTGAAAAATCCTGTAGCTAGCACACGAAGGTAGGATGGAATCCAGCCCTGTTGTCCAACACTTTCTTCCTTGACTCCAACAAGAAGATCACCCTCCCCATGCTCAGAACATTTGTAGGCTTGCCTTAGTAGAGTTATGATCATGGATTGTGTTTCACTGCTTTGTTTACTCTTCTATTTGGATCAGGAAGAAATGTTTTTCTGGTACTTAACCTAGCTCCCAGATTTGCATTTTCTTCAAGTTTATCATAATCAACAGATTATATAGCTGAAGAGAAGGTACTTTGCAAGGCAGGGCACAGTTCTGAAGTGATACAATAAGTCCCTTCTGATGCACAAGCACCTTATTAACATGCTCAGGATCTTACACCCTCTGTCAGAGAGAATCTGCCTTAATACAGATTGCCAAGACTTTAAGGTTTCAATGTCTCTCTACAGCATCATGAGGTAAGATCTCAGATCTCATCAAGGTATGGGATGCCTGATAAATTTGCTTCCCTTGGAACAGTCCTTTCCTTCTCTGATGATATTCATGACCCGCCTGGATCCAGTCCTGAGTGATGTGCTCTAGGGAATTCTGCTTTAGTGGGGAGTTAGACTAGGTGGTCTCTAGAGGTCCCTTCCAATTCTGACAATTCTGTGATTCCCAATGTGCAAAGAAGTCAGGCAGGGGAAGCAGGAGGTCAGCTTGACTAAGTCAAGACCTTGAGGCCAAATTAAAACACAAAACCAAAACACATAGGCAGTGGAAGCAGGGACATACATCCTGGAGAGATGAGAGGGATATGGGCAAAGAGTGCAGGGAGAGGATCAGGAAAGCCAAAGCACAGCTGGAGCTGAACTTGGCTGGGGATATAACAAAAAGGGTTTCTTCAAACACTTAGGACAACAAAGAAAGATGAAATAAACTGTACCCCCCCAAGTCCCAGTGAGCGACATGGCTGCAAATGACATGGAGAAGGACAAGATACTCAACAACTATTTTGCCTCAGTTGTCATCAGCAAATGCTCAAGCCATGACACCCAGTTCACAAAATCCAAAGTCAGCGACTTGAAGAAGTATTGTCCACCATACAAGAAGATGGAGGTGTTCAAGGCCAGGTTGGACAGGGCTTTGTGCAGCCTGGTCTAGTGGAAGGGGCCCGTGCCCTGGTGGGCAAGACTGTAACTAGATAATCTTCTAGGTCCATTCCAACCCAAACCATTCTATCATTCTATAAGATCAGATCTGAGACCACCTAAGGAAACCAAAGATGCACAAGTCCATGGGACCTGATGAGATGCATCCACGGGTTCTGATGGAACTGGCAGATGAAGATGCTAAGCCACTACCAGTCATATTTGACAAGTCGTGGCAGTCTCATGAAGTTCCCACTGACAGGTCAAGGGCAAATATAACCCCCATTTTCAAAAAGGGAAGAAAAGCAGACCTAGGGAACTACAGATCAGTTAGTCTCTCCTCTGTGCCTGGCAAGATTATGGAGCAGATCCTCCTGGAAATTATGCTAAGGCACATGGAAAATGAGGAGGCAATTGGTGACAGCCAACATGGCTTTACTAAGGGCAAATCACGCCTGACAAATTTGGTGGCTTTCTGTTATAGGGTCACAGCATGGATGGACAAGGGAAGAGCAAGGAGATGTCATGAACCTGGACTTCTACAAAGCATTTGACAATTTGTCCTTTTCTCTCCATGTTGCAGTCAACTACTCAATGCTTGCAGAGACCACTGATGAGTGGTGTCCCTCAGGGGTCTGTGCTGGAACCAGTATTATTTAACATCTTAGTTAATGACATGGACAGTGGGATCAAGGGCACCCTCAGCAAGTTTGCAGAAGGCACCAAACTGTGTGGTGTGGGCTGCACGCTGGAGGGAAGGGAGGCCATCCAGAGGGACCTTGACAGGCCTGAAAGGAGTGCCCAGGCCAACTTCAGTAAGTTCAACAAGACCAAGTGCAAGGTCCTGCACTTGGGTCTGGGCAATCTAAAGCACAAGTACGGGCTCGGGGGAAAATGGACTGAAAGTAGCCCTGGGGAAAAGGACTTGGGGGTGACAGTGAACAAGAAGCTCAGCATGAGCCAGCAATCAGAAAGCCACACATCAAAAGAAGTGTGGCCAGCAGGTCAAGAGAGGGGATTCTCTTCCTCTACTCTGCTCTTGTGAGACCCCTCCTGCAGTGCTGTGTCCAGTGCTGGAGCCCCCAACACAGGACGGACATGAAGTGAGTCCAGAAGAGGCCATGAAGATCATCAGAGGGCTGATTCAGCTCTGTTATGGAGACAGGTTGAGAGAGTTGGGGTTTTTCAGCCTGGAGAACAGAAAGCTCTGAGGAGACCTTAGAGCATCTTCTAGTACCTGAAGGGGCTACAGGAAGCTGGAGAGGGACTTTTTATCAGGGTGTGTAGTAACAGGATGAGAGGTAATGGTTTTAAGATGAAAGAGGGAAGATTTACATTAGATATTAGGAAGAAATTTGGTAGTGTGAAGGTGGTGAGACACTGGCCCAGATTGCTCAGAGAAGCTGTGGATGCCCCCTATCTGGAAGTGTTCAAGGCCAGGTTGGAAGGGACTTGGAGTAACATGGTCTGATGGGAGGTGTCCCTGCCCATGGCAGGGATGGAATGAGATAATCTTTGAGGTTCTTTCCAACATTTGGAAGACAATTTTGGAAGACAAAGTATTTGGCCTAGCCTAAGTTTTGGGGCTTGGAACAGGCTATATACAACCCTAAGTCGTGTGCAACATGGAGCTGATCCTAAATTTCATTAAATCTTTGGTGAGAACAGTATATTGGGAATTCTCTACTAATTATTTTTCTACTGTTTGATTTCTAGACAGATGAGGTGCAGGCTTCCTACACAAAAAGAGAGACAGGCAAATTGTACACCTCCAAACACACTCTGTCAATCCCTGTGGTGTGATTTTCCCTGCTAGAACTGAGATGGATTTGTTTCCAGTAATTTTCTTTATTCTAATCTACAATTTAAATGCTTGATTCTGCAAATACTCATCACCAACTATGGTGTGTAGTAATTAATCCTCCTTTAAGTTGTCTGTGCAGGATCAGACCCTGTCTGAGAAGCTGTCTGCCAGGTAAAAGAAGCATGTTCCTCAACCATGTCAGTCTTGTTTGACATTCATCTTGCTATCTTGTCTTCACTGCCCTTCCTGGATAGAACATTCCTCAGTGTTACTGAGGACCTAGCTCCTTGAGGAGCTGTACTTCATCCCTGAATGCTAAGTGCTCATGGAACACTGGGGATGAATAGATTCAATTGACATGAAGAGCGGCGGAACCACTGATGGATGAGACCTCCAGCAGAACAAGCAGTGCCTGTGAAGCACAGAGGTGAGCAGCGAGCTGCAGTACCTTGCTGTTAAAGCCCCTTGGCTCATGGTCTCCTCTGTTCCCTCTGAAGCAGCCTAAGCATATCCCATTCAGGAATATCCTTACTGCAGTGACCATCCCTCAGCCTTAATCAGTGCAGGGCAATAAAAAACAGACTGTCCACGCCCATTAGGCAATGCATTTGACAAATGGGAAAATGCAAGACTGTGCCATAAGTACACCCAGTCTCCTTGTGTTTACCTGACACTCATTGTGCAACAAGAGCTGGTCTGTGATCTCAGTGTTCAACCATGACTCCTCAGCACCAGGGAGCTTCAGAACACTTACTAAACACCAGCTCATCTCTGTGAAAGCTCTGGTCCAGCTTTTACCAATTAATTTTAGTCACAGAGTCAGAACAACTCTTACTTTGGATACAGTCACACCAGTATAAGGACCATGTACTAGCATTGCTCATGCTGATTTGACACAAGAAAACTAGAGCAGTATAGGCATCTTTCTGTGGTCTACTTCTGTCTCCATGAGGCCCCATTTCAGACCTAGTACTATGAAGAACTGAGTAGATACCTTTGCCAGATACCTCAGATTGCCAGTGCAAAAAAAGTAGGATAAAATACATTGGCCATACAGATACTGTTTTCCCCTACTCACCTGATGTGCCGACAGATGGAGCTGCACATTAAAAAAGCCATCTCTGAAGGCTGTCAGAGACACCCTTGCTTCTGGAATGTGAACTGAGGTGATTGCTAAGACCTGAGCTGGTGTTCACGGTGCTCCCATCAGCAAGGCAGAACACAAGCCCAACACCCATCACAGCCTCTTTGAACCCTGCACTGTAAGCTGTCAGTCTAGCCAGAAACCCAGCAACCTCATTTATGCAAAAACAAAAACAGAAAGACAGCTCCTCCTGATGGGAATAAAAACTAATTCCAGCCAAGCAGCATACATCCTGAATTGCAAATTAAAATGACAATATTCCCTCATTCAGAAGAGACCACCTCACGCCAAATTGTCATTAGCATCAGAAACCCCATCCAAATAAATCACTGCTGAAAACTCCAGAAATTTGATATAAAGGAAAGGAGAGGCTAGGGCTGTCTTTGTAAAGAACTTGCCACGCTGGAGTGAAATGGACCCACAGTAAACAAGGGAGCTCTTGTTTCAACAAGTATACTTTGGGCAGTAGGACAAATGTGTTTCTTGTACCATGGCAGTGCTCCCAAAGCCACGCTCCACAAAAAGCTGGAGATGTAATCAGAGCCACTGCAGAGCCAAGATCTGGATTCTGCTCCTAGCTCTACCCCAACTCCTATCTCACTCCAGAACTGTTTCCTCTGGCCAGGATTCATCTTTCCTCACTTTACCCATTAAAGACACAGGAATTTAGGCGAGATGCTCTGCCTAGGCTCACTCTACGGTCCATGGGAAGAAACCCCTTCCAGGGGGCTACTTAGCTCACTCTTGAACTCCAGGCTTACAACAGGAGGGATGGCCTATGGATGCACTGCTCTCTCACAGCTGACTAAAGGGGAAAGTAAGGGCACAGACTCAAGCTCTAGCTGCTAGCTGGCTACAGCCAGGGGGGACTATGCCCTCTGTGTCTGCTATAAAAATGGGATAAGAAGTCTTCCAGGCTTCTCTTGCCTATTTAGATGGCAAGTCCCTGCTTAAAGTCTGCACAGAATAATTGAATCATTTGGTTGGAAAAGACCTTGCCTTTGGCACAACAGACCATGGCAGAACTAACACAATCCAGAAAGCACACAGTAGGGTCTTGCCTAATGTAAAAAATGGAACAATCTTCTGAGCAGGCTAAGAAGGGAAGTGACCATTCTTGAGCTTGTATCTCTCCACCTATGCCTGGGTGGCAGAGCAATGGGAAGGCATTTCCCAGTTCCTACTCTCTGAGCACATGGACTGTGAGCACAAGAAAATTTTGCTGTGCTGTACAAGGCAAGACATATCCTGAGCACTTCTCACCATGCTCTCCTTTGAAAAGGCTGATCCTAATCTGCTCTTAGACTAGCTGCTGAATTAAAGAGATTGTCAGGCCAGTTTAGGCTTCTTGGCAAACTAACAGGAATATTTCCAGGACTCAGAGTGAACTTCAACAGAAAAATGTCATTTTAGAGGAAAATTAAATGTTGCAATATTGCAAGGAGAATGCAGTCCTTACTAGTATAAATTAAGACAACCCATCTGGTTTAATTGTCAGAGCACAGAGAAATAAATAAGAATGACTGTTTGGGACAACACCAAAGGTCCCTGTAGCCAAGTATCTTACCTCAAAGAGTGCTGAGAAGCCACTGGTTAAATATTGTAAGATCCTCAGCAAATATAGGTCTGTACTCTTGTACCTACTTAGAGCTTCAAGCAACTCGCAGCTGTGATCTTACTGATGGTTTGTTGTTCCAATAGGAAATTGTCCCTTCATTAATTCTTCTGAATCCACATGTATCTCTGTCCTTCAGATCACATAGGAAGAAAAGTTCCACAATTTCACGATGTGATATAATCGTGAAATTCTGAATCGTGTTATTCTGATTTAAATTTGTCTTAGTCCTGCTACTCAGTAATGTAGCCATATTGTTATGGGCAATAATGAACATTTGACCCCTTTTCATTTTTGTCATGCCACTCAGGATTCTATGGACCCATACCGTCCCTCTTCCTTGTTTGTTATGAAAGTCACAGACTATTTTAGCTATCTGATACAAAAGGCATTATATATATTTTTGTTTGTCATTGCTGCCCTTTTCTGGACCTTTCCAACTCTTCCACAGTCTCAACAAATTCCTCTTTGGAATTCACAGCCAGAACTGCATGCAATAATCAAGAGGTCAGCTTATGATGGATCTTGTTTTGGTCTCTTTTTAGATTTGTCTTTTTGTTCCTACTGTTGCTTTAAATGTAGCTTTCTATTTTGTTTCCACTCTATCCAGAAGTTTTGTTTTCTTTTTCTTTCACAGTAATTCCCATCAATTTTTAGTTCTGCCTTTTTGACTATGGCTGAGAACTACCAAGTGTTTGAAAAGAAACACATACTTGAATGACTTCAAGATCACTTTCCTGAATAACAGCAATCTCCTTGAAGCCAAGCGCTGAGCTTTTTATCCCACATCCACTGTGTTTCTCAACTATGAATTCCGTTAGTCATTTTATCACAGCTGAGAGCCTTCAGTGTTCATTCAAAATAAATGTGTTACCTTAAAATAAATACCAAATCATTTGCCTTGTTAGTTCAGAATGCCCACAACAGATTCTAACTTTTTCAGCACAAAGAACACCAACAAAAACATCCACCTGTAATTTGCAGGCACATACAGATCAACTGAAATGGGTGGTAAGCAAAGATATATTTCCTGGCAAGGTCCTCTCTTTGGCTCCCCCACTGTCTCTCACCCACCCTCTGTCCTTGACAAAGAATTTCAAGGGTTGAGCTATTCAGGGTAAAAATAACGCTAACTGTAATTCTCAACCAGTAGCTACCTGTAGCATCATGACTGATCTTCATTTCAAGTCAGATGGAGAATTATTAGTGATGCACAGAAGAGTCAGCTCTTACTTAAATTAATAAAACACAGACACTCAGAGAAGAAAGAAAAATGTCCTTCTGGAGACAGAGGGTTTTGACTGGGTCAAAACACCTAGTCCTTCTCACAAACCTAATGAATGTAATCTGCCTGTTCTGTAGTCTGTCTTCCTCTTGCAGAAAGGAGAAGGCTCTGCTTCTGCCTTTGTGAGACTGTTCTTTTATCAGCCCATCTCTGCATTGTGTCAGAGTTAACTAAGATCTAGGAGGGACATGTTTGTAAGCAGGAGAAGCCCTGCAGTACCCAGTACCCTGGGGTACTGCCGTGATCTTTACCAACTCTGAGAAAAAAAAACAGTGGAGACCTAACATAGTTCAGAATTTTGGCCTTTTGCCTATATTCCTTTGTAATGTCAATGGCATCCTGCCTTGTATCAGGAATAGTGTGGCCAGCAAGAGCAGGGATGTAATTCTCCCCCTGTACCCAGCACTGGTGAGGCCTCATCTTGAGTACTGTGTCCAGTTCTGGGCCCCTCATTTCAAGAAGGATATTGAGGTGCTGGAGCAGGTCCAGAGGAGAGCAACGAGGCTGGTGAACGGACTAAAGGGAAAGTCTTACAGGATAGGCTGAGTGAGCAGCCTATTTGTTGTTTAGCCTGGAAAAGAGGAGATTCAGGGCGGACCTTCTCACTCTCTTTAACTATCTGAAATGAAGGGAAGTTATAGTCAGGTGGGGGCTGGGCTCTTTTTCCAGGCAACTAGTGACAGGACAAGAGGGCATGGCCTGAAGCTGCTCCAGGGGAGGTTTAGGTTGGATATTAGGAAGCACTTCTTCATGGAGAAGATGATTAGACATTGGAATGGACTGCCCAGGGAAGTGGTGGAGGCACCATCCCTGGAGGTGCTTAAGGAAAGGCTGGATGTAGCACTTAGTGCCATGGTCTAGCCAATGTGGTGGTGTTGGTCATAGGCTGGTTTGGATGATCTCAGATGACTTTTTCCAGCCTTAATAATTCTGTGATTCTGTGAAGTGACAAGCTTCATTGGATGTAAAGCTGAGGGTTTAAGGTGACTGTTCAGTACATGAGAATGCCAGCAATGTGACTCTACAGCAGTTACTAACAGTGCAGAAGGCTACAGTCCTGGCAAGTCCTGAAAACACTTTCAGGAGTCCTGAGAAATGTATTGAGTAGTCTGCTGAGAAGATAACATTGAGGAACCAAGGCTACCTGAGGGACAAAGACCCCAGAAAGCTTTTCTCACAACCAGTCTCCTCCCTTTGGCAATTTCCCTGGGTAGCAGTGGTCCCAGGTGGAATGACCAGAATGCTGTCTGCTGCCTAAGATGCTATTCATGATAGTCAAGCACTTCAGGTAGAGCTAGAAAGTAGAAGAAAGTAAGAAAACAGAAGAGAGAATGTTTATTCACAGTGACATTAGAATACAGCAGTCAGTGCTTGATAAGCAACAAGAGGTACTGAATGGGAGGAAATGCAAGGTCGACGAGAAGGATTCCCATGTTGTAAAAAACAAACAAACAAACAAACAAACAAACAAAAAAAGTAAAAATAGATGTAGTGCACAGAGTAAAACACCACCAACAACAAAAGGTGAGAAAACATCAACTTGTTAGAATTCTAATCTATTTCCTGGACCTGAGAGCAGGAATACTGGATAGAAATTAATATGGAGTAACATAGCAACCCCAGAACCTTCTGTTCATTGCTATTCAAAATTATCCCATGTTCAATCCCAGACACTATAGCACAGAAAGTGCCTTTTCACAATACCCAGGCCTGATGTGCCCTAATGGAGAGACATCCCTGGAAGGTGTCTCCTAGCAAGAAAGTGGTGAGTTTACAGTTAGAGAAGTCTATCATTATTAGCTTCTGGCAAAATTTAACATACCTGGTCTTTCAATAATTGGAAGGGTAGGAACAGAGGAATCAGAGCCCATCAAGTAAAATAAAAGTATTAGGTGGTACTTCTAGAGGAAAGTCCTTTTACCAAAGGGAGAGGAAACAAGTAATAACCCAAAAGCCTTGGCTAATGATTACTATGTTTATGCATTTCTGAATGTTTACGTATGACATGGAATGTAAAGGCCTAATCCCTATCCTCAGTTAAATCTTAATTTACTGCTTTGAAATCAGATAAATTCTTGCTGTGAGATGCAATCTATGCCTCAGAGTATTACATAATTTCGTCTCAGTGCACCTGTTTAATTTTTTTAATCTCTCAATGATTATTTTGCATTTATTACTTACAAGAGCCATACCCCACTGCAAATAGGTCCTTGTACTTTGGATTCCTGTAATGAGAAAATATATATAGAATTGCATTTATTATTAACTGTATAGTTCCACAGAAATGCAGTGTTTTACACCTTAGTATCAGAGTCCATTTTCACAGGACTGCAATGGTCTGAAGGCTTGACCCTTTGAACATATTCACTAGTAAAGTTTTAATAATTTTTCCAGACTCAAAATGGTTAAAAAAAAAAAATAGAACACCAGAAGAACACAGCAGTAGCTGAAACAGATAAAAAGGGCATGGACAAACATGTAGTTAATCTCCAGCACTTCTTGGCCTATCCATTTCATGTTAATGGAAAGTTTGCTTCTAAAAATCAGGTCTTTGAGGAAAGGAAAAAGGCAGGAGTGTGTTTCCATCTTTCAGGGGCAAGAATAAAGTAGTTTCTAAATCACAACAGAGTAATACCCAATGAGCTTACCTGTTATTAAATAATGAGGGATGCTTCAAGAGACAGCTATCAGTTCATTAATTTGTGATCATTGCCACAGACCAGGGAGGATAATTCCCCTTCAACCCAGTTGGTGACAAATGTATTTGCTGAGGCATACTGACTGTGAACAATTTGCCAGGTACTATATTTTCTAAAGCCTTTATTTGAAAAACATCTACCTTCTTTACAAATTCTGCTCTGTGTGGACAGCAGCTTACATGGAATAAAGGTCAGTATTGTTCCTGTCCCTGAGTTTACATAGCACAACCAGTGAAACTGATTTCTGTAAAATGAATGTATGTGAAAATTATCTAGTGAGTGCTTTCTCTTATTTGCTATTCTGAACTGATAAAACTACATTTCTTTTAATTTCTCCTTCTTCACTTGGGCTAATACCTAAACATGTTAATGCTCCTGATCTATCCACTAAATGCACCATCACTACTAATAACGTGAGAACAAAAATTAATAAGAAAAGCTTATTATGTAAGGTAATTTTGAGTCATTCTCCCAATTTCAGGGCCATCCTTCTGTATCCATTTGCTGGAGATACAAGTAATAGCAGCACAAAATATGTAAGATGCCTTTTCTCCTGATTTTACATCTCATTTTACTGTTCCTTTGTAATTCTCACACGACTGTATCCCTGATATTCTATTAAAGCATGATCACTGCAGTAGCTTGAAAGGACAGAATACTGCAGCCCTGCTCAGTATCTCCATACATCCTCTTTGGCAAGACACAGATGTGCTTACACTGCCCCATAAACAAGTGAGAAGAGTCCTAATTGCAGAGGAGCACTAAGCAGAAGCTCATGCTCAGTGGATATACCAAGGCAGTTCTGGGGAGATCCACGCATGTTAAAAGTAAAAGGACTCATTCAGGTTAGTGATGAGTGGATTTTTTTCACAGTAACAAACATGATGACAACATTGCAGAAAAAAAAGATAGTTGGTTAGGCAGTATTAGTGATTGGTTTTGGACTGACCAGAAATAAATACCCAGAAGTTGACAGCAGGGTAAATGCCTACTAAACCACAACCTGCCTGGGCAGCCTGTTTCAGTGCCTTACTACCCTCATGATGCAGAATTTCTTCCTGATAATCTAACCTAAATCTCCCCTCTTTCAGTTAAAAAACACAACCCCTTGTCCTGCCATTGCCTACTCTAGTGAGAAGCCCCTCCCCAGCTTTCTTGTAGGCCCCTTTCTGGTACTGGAAGGATTCTTGCAGCATATTGTTCAAAGATATGACTTGTCTACTTTGGCTTTCCTAAGAAGCAATTCTGCTCCACTAAGTCCACTCACTTAGCTCTGGCCTGCCCAGAGCCTGCTGTGCCTTCTCCTTTTGCACAAGCCTGGCAGATTCCGCATTACACAAGGTGCTTTGCATCCAGAAGCAACAGGCTTCTAGGTGCTGCGAAAGCAGCTGTCTGTAATTACTCAAAACAGTGTTCTCAGAGAAACCAGCCCTGCCTGCTAACATGCCGTGACATTGAATTCCATTTCTCTGCCAAGAGTAGTTTTGTACTAAAGAGACTTACCAGGAGATGGCAGTAACTGCAAGTCTCTTGGTTTGCTCGTACTGGAACTTCCAGAGTGGGAGCAGGGTTCCTTCCTGACCTCTGAATTCATCAGAGGCATCCTCAAAATATTTAAAATCTAAAAAAAAAAAATAAATATAATAATTTTAAAAAAAATCCCACTGAGTAAATCGGAAATAAATCAGCGTGGTTCAGTGCCAGGGATGCTTTACAAAACACTCTGTTATCCTCACAGCCTCCACAGAGCCCAACTGTCAGTATAAAACTGTTCCAGTCCTTAAGTCTCAACTCCAAACCAGCATCCAAGTCCTGTAAATGCATTTTACCAAGCACCAAGTCCTCACAAACACACACACATACAAAATAAAAAAGCTGACTATTTAACAGTAAAGGATGAACAAGAGGACAGAAGCTCAGAGTGAGGAGCGACATCAGGCCACTCCTCCAGCCACATGAGGCTTTTTGGGAGGGAACTGAGCAGAAGTTGCAAAACCCTTTAGAAAACTCAATTCAGATTGGGGGTGAAGTGCAGCAGGAAGAGCAATGCTGACAAAACCTGCTGGCCCCAGCCTGCTCAGAGCAGGGCTGATATGCCATGTCCTTTGAGTGACCACAGTCTGCCGTCCTGTTTGCCTTCTGTGAGGCAGCGGGTTCCTAGCCCTGCTCATTTTAGAGCAGACTAATCTGGTCTGTTCTACCCTTGTTACAGGTGTGGACACTCATCTCCAGGAGTTCTGGCCAGAGTCAGAAGCATCTCCCAGCAGAGCCATACCTTGTGCAATGTCATCAAATGTGTTCTGATTCACCATCCGCTCCATTATTTTAGCTGCCTTTGAGATCTTGTTTATATCATCACTCTGTTGAAAAGAAAAACAAAGAAGAGAAAATGTATTTCCTATCTGTCTACAAGTTGGTCAGACCTTGTGTAACTGTAAAACTTGGGTCCTTCAGTCTTGAATACAGGATAATTTGAAGCTCCTCACACCAGCACCTGATGATACAGGCACTGGAGTTAAGGTAATTATTTTATTATAAGTTTAGCAAGGTATCATTCACAGCTGAGCTGCAGTGTTTGTTCCTGATTTAGATCAATTGGAAGGTACTTATCTGTGAAGGCAGTTAAGTCTTTACTTCCTCAGCTCAGTCAAGCTTCCTCATGATGGGATGAGCTATAAGCACACACATGCTCCCTCCCCTAACTCACTTGATAATAGTTAATTTGCTTCAGTAACGAAATCATAGGTGCTTGATGATGCAGGAGCATCCTCTCATATATACCTGGACAGCTTTAAGGTCCCACGTGTTAAGAAAAGACCACAGGATTTAGGAATCCTTCAGACAATCACTGAGGAACACCAACTTGATGCATTCACAGATTCATAAGCTCATACAATATATAACCAACTTGCAAAGGGCAGTTTGTTGTCTCACTCTTGCAAAAATTGTTTTGATAACTGTGGAAAATCCTGTCCTCCTTGCCAGGGAACACCACAAGTGAGAAAGCCTGCATATGTGAAGGTATGCAGATGTACCTTCAGGTATGCAAGTATTGGAAACCATTTGGGGAGTGACATCTTGCAAGGCCAGCAGTCTCTAGGTACAGTACTAGGTACTACAGTACTAGGTACAGTAATATCATGTAAGGTTAAGATTGCCTAGGAAACTATGCCAGAAATACAAAACTTGGGAATGGACATAGGATAAATGTGACCAATGGGGAAAAAGTAATTAGGGGCAGGTTGTTGATTATAATGGACACAATTGTGGAGAAAAGGAACAATCCAGGTGAACGGGTGAAGCAGCAGCATAGACAAATGGAGAAAAGGGAGCGTAACAGGAGCTGTTTGTCAGCAGGTGGCTGGTTGGGATGCTTGTCTGACAGAGCTGTGTGCCTGATCACCACAGTCTTCTTACTAAACACTATTGTGCAGGTGTGCTCTCTACCCTCTGTGTGTGTGTGATCACTAGCAAAATCCAGGCTGGATCAATCAGCAAGTAGGTCAAGAAGCCTGTGTGCCAGCAATGGAAAGAACAGCTTCTAAGTCCTCAGACCGTGCTGGTCCACGAGGAAGATGCCAGTACAGCTCTGCAGAGTGGTGTGAGAATGCCAAGGTGCATACAGAGTGTTCTGGCAGCATGCTGCTCTGAGGACCTGAACCCTCATCTCCTACAGCTGCCCAAAGCCCCATCAGTGTTTCAAAGCCTTTCATCTTCAAACCCTTGCTAGGGACTGATGGATGCCAGCACAGCATGATTTCCTCCACAGTGACAACACTGAAAAGAAACTTTTCATCCTAGGCACAGCTCACAAAATTCCCTCAACAAGAAAATAAATAGTGAAAATACTTGCTAAAACTGCACTGCACATTCATAGTCAGAACCAAGAACACAACTTCAGATTATGTGCATCCCAGCCCATTACTTGTTTCTTGGGCTCAGCACAGACTCAAAGGACACTGAAAGTCTTGCTTCAAAGACCATGACATGCAAAGTGTTATGCAAAAATGACACAAGAAAGGATTTTTTAAAAACCCACACAAAACAAACAAACAAACAAACAAAAACAACCAAACACAAAACAATAAAACAATTATATAATCTGAAACACTTGGTATAAAGCAATAGTTTGCCTACACCTTCAGTAATGTTTGTAGTCATCTTGTCCTGTCTCAGAAATTATAAAATAGAACTTGGAACTGACTTCAGAGAAGGGCAACAAGGATGGTCCAAGTCTGGAATGGTTTCTGTACAGGAAAAACTGAGTAGGCTGGAACTTGATGTTATGGAGAAGAGTTGCTTGGGACAATGTAAGAAAGGTTTATGAAATCCTAAATGGCCCAGAAAAGATGGATGGGAACTAAATGACTGCTCACTGTCTCTTCCAATACAAAAAGTAGGGGTGTCAAGGGAAGCTAGTGGAAATCAAGTTCAAAATTAGCAAAAGGAGGTGACTTTTACAGGATGACACATCTTGTGCAACTCCTTGTCAAAAATGTGGCAGATGTAAGAATTTTACATGGTTTTGAGGAAGACTAAACCAGTATGATCATTGTGTAGATGTGGCACTTCAGGGCTTGCTCTAGTGGCCAAGGTGTGAGGTTTTGTGTCGGTTTTTGTGGTTGAGTGTGAGTGGCTGTGTTTGTCTGTTTTTTGGGGGTTTTTTTGATTGATGGCTGGACTCAGTGATCTCAGAGGTCCCTTCCAACCACAACAATTCTGTGATTGTGTGATCTATGTGCCAAAACATATCAAGTTTAGGAAACAACTGAAAACAGTTGAAGGCTGGAAGAATATTTGGGGCTGACATAAATTTTTGTTGTGTTCTTGCACTTCCTTATACAATCCTTTGTGGTTAGAGCTTTCATGTGAAAGTGTGGACAGTTTCATGTTCTCCAGGTTTTTCCTAGGTCTGTGGGAGGACTTATTGAGAACACCACAGAGAATTTACTGTGATGTTTGACATTTAAGAAAGCACAGAAAAAGATGTTTTCAAATTTTAACACACTGTGATATTCCATAGACATTAGGAATTCATAGGCATTAAGAGAAACTAAAGAGGGAGAGAAAGAGGATCCCTACCCTAGTCTGGCACTCTGATTACTCCCCAGTAGTGGTATTTCAGGTAGGCAGTGATGAGGTAGCTACCAGAAGCCCAAGGGCAATGAAGAGAGACTTCAGGGCCCTGAGATGGCTGGTTAAGGGATCAAGAGCACTAGTGTTCTCCTCTATCCCACCAGTTGCAGGGATTGATAAGGGGATAAACAGGAAGAGCCAGCAGATTAACTCCTGGCTCTGAGACTGTTACAGGCAGGATTTTGGTTTCTTTGGTCATGGGTTGATCTACAGGACACCAAGCCTGCTAGTAACAGGTGGGGGAAGCCTAACCCAAAGTGGGAGAAGGATCCTGGGGCAAGCAGGGCTCATTGAAAGAACTTTGAGCTAGTTTTGAGGGGGGTTGAGGATGAAACCAGGCTTACTAGAAAGGAGTCTGGGAGCAGCATGCCACTGCTTGTGGGTAGAAGTGCTAGCAAGGTCTTGCAGTCTGTTGTCTCAGAGGAGGTGGGTGTTGGTGATCCATGAGGCAGCAAAGACATGAGGGGTAGTGATAGGTTGGCAACTATGGAAGTGTTTTAGAGAAAGACAGGTCCCTCTTTAGCAGGGAAGTTGCACTACGTGATCTCTATATGTCCCTTCCAACTCTGGCAATTCTGTGATTCCATGATTCTTTGAAACACCCCAACTAGAAATCAATATTTTCAATTCCTGGGATTTCTCTCTTCTGACTTAAAGTTGCCGTAATTGCTTCTGCCACAATAAGACCTGTCTTTCTCTAAGACACTTCCTCAAAAAAAGCATTTCGGCTTTGCTAATACTTGTACAGCAATATTGGGATCATGACTATAAAAATGTAATTAGCTGCCACCAGCATATTGCTCTGAGTAAGGTTAATTGAGATAGGTTAATGTTGAAAAGGTTACAATTTGACTAAGAAAAAGAGAACTGCAATAATCACTTTTCTCTCCAACAATGTAAAAGTGATAGGATGTATAAAAAATAGATCCCCTCAGAGAATCGCAGAATCACAGAATCTTAGAGGTTGAAAGGGACCTCAAAAGGTCACCCAGTCCAACCCCCCTGCCACAGCAGGGTCACCCAGAGCACATCACATAGGAACGTGTCCAGGCAGGTTTTGAATGTCTCCAGAGAAGGAGACTCCACAGCCTCTCTGGGCAGCCTGTTCCAG
>NW_009952688.1:796781-807101 GCF_000747805.2 Chaetura pelagica
GATGCCATTGGCCTTCTTGGCCACAAGGGCACATTGCTGGCTCATGGTCATCCTCCTGTCCACCAGGACCCCCAGGTCCCTTTCTCCTACACTGCTCTCCAGCAGGTCAGCCCCCAACCTGTACTGGTACATGGGCTTGTTCTTCCCCAGATGCAAGACTCTACACTTGCCCTTGTTGAATTTCATCCCCCCCCACCCAACTCTCCAGCCTGTCTAGGTCTCGCTGATACTGAGCTTGCAAGAAGTGGTCCTTGAAGTCCTGCTGGTTCATCAGATGCGTTAGCTAGGATGTCTTCCATATATCTGTTACGCAGGGAAAAATCTCTCTTCTGTGCTAACATGCACCTGACAGAACTGGAGAGGAATGGCAGTGCTGTACCCTACAGACATGAGCAGGATCATGGCTCTTGTTCTCTTACACATCCAAGAAAACTTGCATGGCAAGCATTCTGAATTTCCAAGCTGAGACATCACTCTGGAGTGAAGGTAAGGCTTACTTTTTGTGTTCTCAAGGATGAGTGCCAGATCCTGCCTCATCTATAACTCTTTTTATTGTTCTTTTTTTTTATCCCTCTTTTTTTTTTTGTCAGCAGAAAGCAGACTTTAAACAAAACACCCCTGTAAATACAGAAGCAATGTATTATTCAATGGATTTTTTTTCTGCAACTCAGGAAACTCTCCAGATGAATCAAAAATCTTTAAGTCAGCTTTCCTGTTAGGTAGGTATGCTGTTAGCAATATAGCCAGTTCAGGCATTAAACTGGATCAGAGTATGTTATTTTCTCACTGGATCCTGTCCTACTTCAGGTTTGATTTATTCTGTATGTTACAGAAATAAATATTTAATGGAAGTGATAGCCCTAATTTATCCTTTTTTTTTCAAAAATCTGTTGGAAACTTTTTTTTGTTGCTGTTGTAGGCCAACTCTGGGCTGGCCAATTGTAATGAGAGCTCAGCAGCTAACAAATGCGTTTTGTATATTTCTGTGCATAAATTATTTTTAGAACAGCAACAATACTAATGGAATCATGTGTAAGACAGATAATAGGCTACTGCTTCAAAAATAAATGTCTTGGTCTTGCTCTACCATTAACACTAATGTCTTCATATTTGCCTCTCAGCAGCTGACCAGTTGCAATGTCTAACTCCAGTAAACTGAGGCGTGAGAAAAGGCTTCTGATTACATATTTGGTGTACACTTGCATATCTAGAAGACAAACCCCATCCTAAAACCAGACCAGTAACTGCTTATGTCTCTGACAAGACATGTACTGCGACTAGAAGAACCTCTGGCTAGCAAAGAAAAAAGCAACATACAGGGGTGTTGCCACCTCTTTCCCAGCACTGTAAACACCCACTGCAAATCCCAAATGAAGTCCCCCAGGTTGAATCCTGTCAAGTAGTTATTAATTTCCAGAATTGTACTAATCTGTTAATTTTCATTGTTTGCTTGAAATTCTGGTACACTGTAAACAGCAGACTGAAGACAAGTGAGGCAGTAACAATTTATCTACTCCTTGGGATAACCAAGGAAGGTGAATAATAACATGAAGGTTTAATTGAATTTGAATTTCAGAGGTTATTTCAAAAATAACTGTGGTCATCCAAGAGCTTCCAAACGATAACTTTGATCCTGTGGGCTAGGCTGTCTCACAGTAATGCTGTTGTGAGTTAGACAAGTCAGACAAGACCTCATATGATTTGGGAGTGCACATTTCACAGTTAAGTGTAAATTTAGTTTGAACTTTTTAAAAAACTCTTCAACCACTTCCACTTCAGAGGATATTAGAGACTCTTCAAATGCTGAGAGTTCCATCTTTAACATACTCCTAACTGGTTTCACATCCACCTGACACTATCCTCTGCTGCAGTAATTCTTCTCCTCCACCTTTGCATTACCAGATAAATATACTAAGTTGGTTTTTTTTAGTCTGTTGCATTCAAGCTTTCAATTTCCTATATTCTTTTCCCTACCTATGTAAGTTTGTAATCTATCATCTTTGACAATGGGGTGACAAAAATCATGTACCACTGTACTGCTCCAGGTATAGTATCACTCTGCCTTACAGAAATAAATAGTATTTCTCTGTTGTCCTTCACACAATACATTCCAGTAATATATTGTCTTCTCATAGGCATATCACAATTCACCAACCAATACACTCATGTTTCTCCCTGTTGTTTCAAACTGTAACCCCTTGCCTTATCAAAGATTACTCTGAGACTCCAAAATGCAGTCTTCCTCTCTACCAGTCCCTCCATGTCTGTACTAATAACAACTGTTCTGGTTTACCTAATAAATTCCTAAAGGCACTACAGCAATGGCGTTACAGAGTTTCAGGTAGATTGCCTTTATTGTACTTCCCTTGTTAAAGGAAACCACAGCTTTTCTCTTATGAATGGAAGAAATGAGATCATTTGCTCACAGCCCACCTTTGGTAAACATGTATTATTTTATTCAATTCCATGTTTACTCCCTATTCTCTATTCTTTCCCTCCTTATTAATTCTTTTACCTCATATAGCGTTAAAAGATCAGACTAACTGAACAATTTTTACCTCTCTTACATATAATACATCCTTCTTATATTCCAATTACATAGCTCCACCTCTCTTTATAGATAGAGTCATTAAAAGCCTCACTATCAGACTTGTGATATCATGCCTTGTCATCTCAGGATGAGAGGAGCTAGCCAGCATCAAATAAATCACATTAAGCTCCTTGCAGTTTGCTTCTACCTCAGATACTGTTATTTCTATGCTCACAAAACTATATGAGGAGGGTCATCCTGGATCAGACCAAGGGTATCTCTGGGCCTTAATCCTCTCTGCAGTCAGAGCCCTAAGCAGATGACTCAGAGAAGTAAGAATATGACAAGCAGATACAACACTTCTGCCTAGTTCTCTGCTTCCAACTACTTTCAGCTCAGAAAATTTAATGTAATTCTTATTTGGTGTTCTGTGTTCTCCATGTTCTGTTTGCTGCCTTTACTGAAAACTGAGGAAAAGTTTCAAATATACATCACTGCCTTCAGATGTAGCACATCCCCTTCTCTCTAGGTACATTTGAGTGACAGACATACTGAGATTTACAAGAGTCCCTCATCACGGTCTAGAGGCAAATACTTTCTGTCATTCCAGTTTCTATCCACTGATATTCTTCTTTGTATTATCATCCTTCCTTCTGCTGGAATCCCTGGTTATCTCCATTCTTTTTTCCATTGGCTGCCTCGCTCTTCTGTTTGCCAAACCATGTCTTCCTTGACCTTTCTCCATATTCTTCTGTGCAGTGCACAACTTCATTCTACTTTTTTTTCTCTTTTTCTCCTCTCCTATGCTTTCTTCTCTCCTTTCTGCCTCTGGCCACATTCTTCCATGGATCATGTTCTTCCTCTCTCAGTCATCTGTTCTCTCTTATTGAATACCAGTACTGTTTTCTTTTTTCATTCATTGTGTTTTCAAATCCTCATCTGACTCCTACCATCATCTCCAGATGTGGCTCTAGCTGTAGGATCTTCTCTTTCATGGCCTCTTACCACAAGTGGTACACCTCTGATAATATCCACTCATTTTCTCTTCTTCTTCCCTTTGGATTGAATCCTCCAGTCATACCTCAGTAGCTATCACAGTCTTTTACTTCCTAGTGCCTATCTTGATGGAAACAATGGTGGAAATTCTAGCCATTGCATCCTTGATCCAGATCAGTCACATGTCCTGCTTGATGTTCCACAGTTCCTCTTCAGCAGTGACCAAAGCCAGTGTGTCCTCAGAAAGCTCTGTTTCAGTTACCATGTGTGGTCCAAAGTGTGTAACCTGTGATTTGGAAGCTCCCAGAAACCCAGTCTCCATTTGCTGCTGACTTGAGACCAGAAATACACATTCTGATGGCATTGAGCTTTGATTTCCATAGACCTACACAAGACTAGATGTAAAGCCCATTATAAATCTGATTCTAGCCTTGGATTACTGCAGGCTGCATTTTTCCAGTTAATGACTGGAAAATTCAGCATGTTTTTCATACACTGGAAGCTGGTCTACCAGCCTCACAGAGGGTCTCACTTTGGGGGACTAGCTCATAAACAAGCTTTCCCTTGGATTTTTTCAATGTATTGACTTCCTGGCTTCTTTGCAAGTGCCCTGGAAAGTGCTAAGAGTGAAAAACAAAGCACCAAAGAAAGTGATCACAAGAGCCAGCTTCTCACTACTGCCAGTGGAGCATGCAGAGGGTTTTTTACTGTATGGTTTCATTAGTAGAATTTTTATTCTTTTTCATTATCAACTTGTAGCATTCCACCCATTAAGCCCATATGCATATCACAGACTTCAGTCTTAATTCTCCGATATATTCTCAGGTGAGAAAGGTTTTTTAGTTTTAGAAAGGACTGTGAATTGCAGTGCACTATTAATAAGAAGAAACCTGTCAGAACATGTTCCTGATCTGTTTTTACTATAAGGCTTTTGATAGAATGGTGCTGATGGGGTAGTTAAGCCAAATAAATCCTCTACAGTTGAATCAGTCATATGGTATGAAAGTGTTAAAGACACTTTCAGGAGCCAGCTTCAACTACATAGATAAATCTTAGTTACACCAATACATCTACACCTGTTTGAGGGGCAAGCAAAGGATTGAATTCCAACTTCTTGTGTCATAGTTCTCAGTGCATTTTGCTCCATTCAGTATAGAAATTATTTCAGTTTGTCTTCTAAATGGAATAGCTTAGACTGGCTGGGTTAAAAGAACCACCTACAATTCTGTACAGCTTGGATTCTGTTAAACCATAATAGAAATTTCCTGAAACATTTCAGAACATGAAGAAAATATTTCAGGGTTGCCCCATTGTATTCTCATTGCTTGAAGCAGGTTGAGGTTTTTGAAATGGGGATATTGTCACTTTAAGGAGTGGACTGTGGCATCTCTGCACTTGTAGGCTACTCCTCATAGAGCAGCTTGGATTAGGAGTCTGTATCACCCTCATGGCAAGATCACACCAGCTTGGAGCTTGGCAGGAGTTATGATACCTGCTACTCTGAGAAGCCAGACTAATGGAAGCTACTCCAGTTCAGCAGCCCTTGCCATCCCCTCTGCTACTCCATAGGACTGAGTGGCCAACCTCCTCTTGGGATGATCACATCATAACAACTGAGGTATCACCATGCTGTGTAACTACTGACCATGTCTCAGCACTTTGAACACTGGAGAGAGATGCTTCTGTCCCTTTCTACTAAATCAATCCTGCAAATTAGGTCATGGCTCCCAGAATCATAATTTGATTTTAAGTAGGTAGGCTTTGATTTTAAAGAGTTATTAACTTTAATATAAATTCTCTATTATTTACTATTTATAGGGATATAAATAGAAAATATGTGAGTTACAATTCTGTAACGTTATCATTAAACCAATAAAAACTAGTGAAATATGTTTCACTACAGTACTTTAGCTACATTTTGAAAGAATTGTAAATTTCTTTGCCTTTAGGATTACAAGATTTTACTTAAAACGTCTTTTCTTTTCTTTGAAAAGTCACACAATGTTTCTAATTATTTAATTTTTCTATACCTTCCACACTAATAAAAAATGAGACAGAAACATCATAATGCACAAAAGAAAAAAGAAAGCAGTAAATCTCACTTGGAAATCATGTTTGAAGACAAGATTATGGCTTCACACTACTTCGTATTCCCAGAAAAAGTACAGCAAAATGGAAATCCTGTTTTGGAAATACAGTTCCTAGCACAAAATAATGTTTGCATTTTTTAGGGTTGTTACTTTCCAACTGAGACAACTAGCCAGCATGGGTTGCTAAATTACCTAACTTGCATTATGGGTTCATCCAACACCACTCTGAACAGGCTTCTTGCAACATTATGAAATGTACCTGTAACTCCAGGAAAGTCGACTTTCTTACTTTCTTCTTCTCCTCTTCTTTCTTTCCTGTCTGAGCTTGTGTTTTTTGAAGCTCCTCCACATATGCATCATAGATCTCCCACTGAGATAGACAGAGGCAGGATTTGTCAGAATTAGATGACACTCCAGAAAACAGCCATCTACACCATCACAAAAACACAATAGCCCTTACAACAGTAACACTGCCACTGGAATCTGCTGAAGAGAGATGTCTTGTTGCAGAAAAAAAGTGAGAGATTGAAGCCCAGGATTTTTAAAGCTTGATGGGGCATGTCTTACTTTTTAAGAACACATTATTGCATTCTCAACAGTTTCCTTCCTCCAGCACTCTTCTTGGTGCTTAGATTCCATCTCATTTATGTAGGACTTTCTGTTTCACTAATTTACCAGTGTTTAATAGGAAACATGCATGAAACATCTGCTTTATGACATTTATAACATCATGTGGTGATGGAAAGTTCAATTGTAGCTGCTTAACACAATTTAAATCTTGGAGTCCAGCTCTGCAGCATATCATCAAGTGGAAACTGAGAGCAGATTTACATCTTCTGCTATGACACATGCCAGGAGTGTCAAGTAGAACAAAAAGTAACTTTTCTATTTAAGAAGCATCCATTATTATTGGAGTGCTAGTACTGTATCTGAAGCAGGTGCATTACTTTCAGGACAAAACAAAAGGCAATCAAATTCTGACACATCAGCTTAGGACAGAGAGTATGACTCAAACACAAAATACAGATTTGGACATTGCAATAAGGAAAGGTAGCAGAAACCTCTAACCAAAAAACCCTACATTGCAGACAGAATGAAGGTGGAAAGATGTTCCAAATGTCAAGGAAAGAACAAAGATGTGATGAGAAGAGTAGGAGAAGAGGCAGAACAGAAAACTTTGGAAGAGGAAATTATGAGCATAAGGAAGAACAAGAAGGAAAAAGGGTTAAGGAAAAAAAAAAAGAGCTTATATTAAAATGCTATTTTTTATACATTCATTTTTTTTTTCCACAGAGTAAAAAAAGAAAACAAGGGAAAAGCTTTTCTCTTAGCTACAGCATATTTCCCATGTAAAATGTCATGCAAAATAGTATTTTTTACATTTTTAAGGGACTGCAGAAATACCGTATAACAATTGTGGAACAGCTCTTTATAATGAATAAACAGGCACATTCTCACTACATAAAACAGAGCTAAGTCTGTGGCAACAGGTTTAAAGTGGGCCTTCCACATCCCTTATGCTGTAGTTCTCACTGGGTTCAGCTCCAGGCTTTAGAAACCTGCTTTTGCATACAACTAAATTTAGACAAAGTCAAAGAACACTATACATCGATATATATTTGCATATATCAAAATCTTAACAATACTCCCAAAAACTCCATGAACTCTGGTAAATTCCCAGTAAATAACCAGCTCATCCCACCACACAGTGATGGAAGATCTTCAGCAGCAGGACAACCCCCACCCTAAGGACAGCTGCATTGCCAGAGGAGTCAATTGCCTCCCTGCTTCTGCAGAGCCCAGCTGCAGCCCACCTCTTGTTGAGTACAGAACCGTTCTCCTGAGATTTCCCCCTTTCCATTAATTTAAGACTCTGAAAAGCAGACTGGCAAGGGTTGTTGGCAAGTGACAGACCTATTACAAGCAGCTAAACTGAGACTTTTGACCTTAGAAATACAAACCATTATCAAGTTCACCCATTAAGGCAGAAAAGAGGGCCACACTAGTTTGCTCTCAGAATTAAACCAGAGATCAAAGCCACAGTATGGGAGTGCCTTCCACTGCAAGAAATGCAAGCATAGTAATCTTATTTTTCCTTTATCCTATCTCAGTTTCCTAAATATCCTCTAAAAAGCTTTGAAAGTAAAATGGACATACCTGGTTAGCATTGGCTGAGAAATCTTTACAAGGTCTAGGTTCTAACTGACATGCTCTTTCCTGAAAAAAGAAAAAAGCATAAAGAAGTGCAATCTTTGCATTTAAACTCTTTGCAGTGACAAAGATGAGCTGTGGAAATAGCCTTCTCCTAGCAGGTAATTAGAATAATATTTATCTAAGATTAATCCAACATCCAAATGACTCCCAGAGAGCTGCACAAACATTATTGGTGATCATGCACCTATAAATAGAATTTCTTGTGGACCAAAAGGAGATTCATAAGGCAATCTGATTTTTTTCCAACATAATATAAATATTTAATTTCAGTATTTAATTTTGAAGGAATTAAATTGTTTGCTTCTTGTCTACCATTTGAAACATTCTGCAACCAGTTATGGCATCAGTTATGATATCCTACCAAATCTGAAAAGTTTTGAACTATATATTAAAAACCCACTTGAGAACAGCAGCCAAAACAAAGGAGTGGAGTAGAATGATAACCTATAAACATTGATTTGATGTTACTGAAATAATATTTTTATCATCTTTACATCAACATTCTGAAACAAATTAATATATTTCTGTGAAGCTTTCATTTCATGGAATAGCATTTTCTTTCAAAAAACCCTTGTGTCAGGACATTTTTAAGAGGCAGCCTCAGGGGTGGAAGCTGTGCATTCTGTACAGCACACAGCAGTACTTTACAGCTATTTAAGGTCTATGTTCTGCTTTCTGAGGCAGAATTGCACAAAGGAACACAAGTCTCTCCCAGTGAAATCAATAAGAAGAGAATTTGCAGACACGGGGTCAGAGAAATAACAAATTCCATGGCCTCCCCTGGTAGTTTTTAAAGATGCAGAATCTCAGCTCAGTCTTTGCCAGAAACACACCACTGTTGGAAAAACTCTCCCGAGACCCTCTGCCTCTACTAGTAGGAAGACATGGTATTCCTTCTAGGATGTAGTAGCGTCAGCAACATAGTAACTCTTAGATCTCTCCAAGCCTAACAGATGTAAAGGCATCTCCCTTTATGTGAAATGGCTGCAAGAAGGTAGACAGGCTTTCTGAGGAAGATGGATATGACTGCCCTTCAGTGGAGGAGGACAGGGTTAGAGACTACTTGGCCAAACTGGACACCCATAAGTTCATGAGCCCTGATGGGATGCACCTGCAAGTGCTGAGAGAGCTGGTAGATGTTATTGCTGGGACTTTTTTCATCATCTTTGAAAGGCCATGGTGAACAGGAGAGGTGCTGAGGACTGGAAGAAGGTCAGTATCACTCCAGCAAGAAGGACTGTGCTATCATCCAGCATGACCTGGACAGGCTGCAGAGCTGGGCAGAGAGGAACCTCAACAAATGAGGTTCAACAAGGGCAAGTGTAGGGTCCTGCACCTGGGGAGGAAGAACCCCATGCACCAATACAGGTTACAGGGGGACCTGCTGGAAAGCTGCTCTGAGGAGAAGGATCTGGGAGTCCTGGTAGACAGTAAATGATCCATGAGCCAGCAATGTGCCCTTGCTGCCAAAATGATCAATGGAATCCTGGGGTGCATAAGGAAGAGTGTGGCCAGTAGGTCTAGAGAGGTTTTTCTACCCCTCTGCTCTGCCCTGGTGAGGCCACAGCTGGAATACTGCATCCAGTTCTGGGCTCCCCAGTTCAAGAGAGACAGGGAGCTACTGGAGAGAGCCCAGCAGAGAGCAACAAGGATGACTGGGGGATTGGAGCATCTCCCTCATGAGGAAAGGCTGAGAGAGCTGGGACTCTTTAGCCTGGAGAAGAGAAGGCTGAGGGGAGACCTCATCAATGCCTACAAGTATCTAAAGGGTGTGTGCAAGGAGGATGGAGCCAGACTACTTTCAGTAGTTCCCTGTGACAGGACAAGGGGCAACGGGCACAAGCTGGAAGCTCCACTTAAATATGAGGAAGAACTTCTTTACTGACAGAGCACTGGAACAGGCTGCCCAGGGAGGTGGTGGAGTCCCCTTCTCTGGAGATATTCTAGACCCGCCTGGATGCAGTTTTGAGTAATGTGTCCTAGGCAATCCTGCTGTAGCAGGGGAGTTGGACTAGATGATCTCTAGAGGTCCCTTCCAACTCTGACAAATCCATGATTCTGTGATATAATGTGATTCCAAGGCAGCAAGGCAAACAAGACATTTTCTCTCTGAAACTTGTCTTTCTTATTCAAAAAGCTCCTTTTTGAGCACCCGGCTGGGGGCTGGGATCACTGACACGCTCCATCAGGGGATCCTGTGAAGACATGCTCACTGGGAATGGCTGCAGGCTCATATTAGGAAGGAACATAAAGTCTTGGGTGTGTACTGATCCGAAGTTGCATGCACAGAATGGGAGCAAGATGTACCATGTAGCATCAGTAAAGATCTGTCACATTTACATGGGTCTATTACTGTAGTACCTGTACCTAACAAAACCTTCCTCCTTTTAATATAAGGGCACTTATATCCCTGCTTCATAGGTAAGAATTTAAGTACAATGCCATAAAGGGACTCAGTGGCAAAAGGAAATTGAATTAATGGATACCAGG
>NW_009952688.1:807134-819986 GCF_000747805.2 Chaetura pelagica
CACTCTTTCAGATGAGAAAATAAACATGATAAATGTTATACACAAGTAGAGTTTTAAGGATTTACAGTAGCACCAAAACTTCTTGTCAGCTGTTCATCAGGCAAGAGTTGTTCTGTCACCATTTTCATTATCCCGAATGTTTTACCTGTGACTGTTTGACTCAGGCCCGACAACAACGCTCTCAATCTCCTTCTCCTCCCCCCCAGGTAGGGAAGGAGAGAGAGAAAAAGAGAGAGACTTGGCTGGATTGGAAACTAAACTACACAGCTTTAATTAAACACTAATGAATGATATAAGAAAATACATACAATTATATACAAACACGTTCAGGTATCTGCAAAAGCCTCTTGCCTCCCTCCACCCCCAGCAACTCCCACAGCACCCCCCTGAGCTGGTAGTCCTGAGAAATCCTAGAGCTGATGCTGGAGAAAGTGCAGAGTGATGAGGGTCAGGAGAGCTCAAGCCTGGGTGTCGATGGTGATGAATGGATGGAGTCCTCCATGGACACTGGCCATGGACGGAAGAGAAGGGAAAAAGAAGCAGGAAGGAAGTTGTCTTCTGTCATCTCTGACCTTCCTCTGAGCTTACATAGATGTATGGAATGGAATATCTCTGGCTAATTTTGCTGTCTGTCTAACTCAGCCTCCTACGGGGGGGTCACAGATCTCCCAATAGTGTCTGAGCCGGCGGAGTGAAGGTGCGACCTTGAAGCCTCAGTAGTTAGAAAAACATTCCACTGTTATCAGTCTTAGCTAGAACACACTGTTGCTAGTTAAAAGAAAGCTCACTGAAGAAAAAAAAAATAGTAAAAGAAAAATTGTCTTCATCCTGGCTCTAACCAGGACATTACCATAGTAAACCACTATTTTTTTCCTCCTAATTATATCTACAGAGATAATGGAAATCATAGAATGGTTTGGGTCAGAATGGACTTTAAAGATCATCTAGATACAACCCACCTGCATTGGCAGGGACACTTCCCACTGGATCAGGTTGCTCACAGACCCGTTCAACCTGCCCTTGAAAACTTGCAGGGAGGGGGCAGCCACAACTTCCCTGAGATCACAGGATATGACATATACAGAGATAACATACATGCCCTCCCAAAGGAAAGGTCCTCCGAGTCACTGAAGGAAATGTCAGCTTACCTGCAGAGGGTTTCTGAAGGTCAGTGTAGCTCTTTCAGTGTAGGTGAACCGGTTTTCAAGCTTCTTCTCTTTTTTTGCTCCTTCTGCCCCAGCTGCCCTTGCCTTCTCCTCTCCTGCAGCCTGAAAGAAAATAGAACAGTGACTTCACCTTTCAAGAACCAGGTATCTCTTTCCTTCTCCAAAAGAACTTCTTACACCACTAGATTTCTGCTGCCTAGTGAAGGAGACTGTAAGTGAAGAATCACTATTTAAGATGGAAATCAGGAGACTTCCGGTAACACGATCAAGGAGATTCTGAAAAAGTATCTAAACAGGAATATGGAAAACCAAAGTAACTGAAGATAATTTAAAACAAAGCCTGACATGAGTGAGATAATACAGCATTAATGCCTTTAATAAACTAGACTCAGGGACCAAAAGACTATTAAGAGTTCCATTACCCTGTTTTTTTCATTTCCTTGCTAGAAAGTGAGCTTTATCTGAAACTAGTCTGAACTTGATGCCCGGACCTGACACTGTGTGGATAAAAACAAACTTCTCACAGCATATTCCCTTCCTGATTAGCCTACTGCCTTCAAATCCAGCTACTGCTTATTTCAGGTAGTTATGCCTGCTGCTTTCACAGAATCACATAATCATTCTCTAGAAACCCTTAATCTAACTCTAGCAAGCCCAGTGCTTAAACCATGTCCCTCAGCACCACATCTACATGGCTTGTGAACACTTTCAGGGATGGTGATTCAACCATCTCCCTGGGCAGCCCGTTCCACTGTTTAATAACCCTTTATAGCAAAGAAGTTTATTCTAACATCTAGTCTAAACTTCCCCTGGCACAACTTGAGGCTTTTTCCTCTTGTCCTATTGCTTGTTACAAGTGAGGAGAGACTGAACTCCACCTGGCTACAATCTCCCTTGACTACAATCTCCTTTCAGGCAGTTGTAGAGAGTGATGAGGTCTTCCTTCAGCCTCCTTTTCCCCTGGTTAAACAACCCAAGTTCTCTCAGATGCTCCTCATAAGACTTGTTCTCCAAACCCTTCATCAGCTTTGTTGCCCTTCTCTGTACTCCCTCCAGCACCTCCATGTCCTTCCTGTACTGAGGGGCCCAAAACGTGGGATTCAAGATGCCCCTTGAGCACAGGGGAACAATCCCTGCCCTAGTCCTGCTGGCCACACTATTCCTGACACAAGCCAGGATGCTGTTGGCCTTCTTGGCCACCTGGGCACACACTGGCTCGTGTTCAGCCACTGTTCACCAGCACCCCCAGGTCCTTTTCCTCTGGGCAGCTTTCCAGCCACTCCTCCCCAAGCCTGTAGTGCTGCCTGGGGTGGCTGTGACCCCAGTGCAGGACCCAGCACTTGGCCTTGCTGACCTTCACACAATTGGCCTTGGCCCATCGACCCAGCCTGTCCAGATCCCTCTGCAGAGCCTTCCTACCCTCAGGCACGTCAACACTCCTGCCCAACCTGGTGTCAACAAACAGACTGAGGCTGCACTCAATCCCCTTGTCCAGATCGTTGATAAAGATATTAAAGATAACATTTTTTTTAACCAATTTCTCTTTCAGGGATACACTGGCTGTCCAAGAATATTCCAGACCCAAACAAATTACACTCTGTCTTGACATAAAATCTAGATAAAGTCAGATCTGGAGTGAGGGACCCCATTTCTGTACATAGCTTCTCCAAGACAAAAATGGCAGGAGGACACCAGCTGTTCAGTAGAATCTAGTGGAAGTCACTCACAGTAGAAACATGTCAGGCATAAAAGAATCAATCAGAGGAGCTTCCCAGCAAGACCATTTTGTAATAAAGGAATTGAAAATTTCATATTAAAAATAAACTGGACAGCTCTCAGCTGGCTATGGAGAATTACCTGGGTATCTTTGGCACTTTCTTCACCTGCCTCTTCTGATGTGACTGTAGATGTCTCATCAGGAGCCTTTTCTGATAATAAAAGTATAATAGAACATATTATACCATATTCTGCAGATCCTTCTATCTTCAGAGGCATTAATAACAGATGAATCCTTTTCTAATGCTATCTTATTACACATCATAACCAATCCCCAATTTGCAAGGAGATTGTTTGCTCAAAACCACAAAAGGAGACAATGTTATTACTAGAATTAAACTGCAGTAATTCTGTCTGGAATGAAATAAATTTCTAAAATCCACTTCAGATCTGAGTAGTTTTGTTCTGGGATATCCCTTCAGCTCTGGACCTTTCTGCCCTCTGAAATGGCTGCAATTATGTACAACCATGAAGTGTACTTTCAAGGCATATAGGTTTATAATATGGTTTGCTCTTGTTTATATGGATAAAAATGAATATACTAGTCTTGTTAGAGAATGGTGAATGTCTGCATTCTAATTACAGTCTTAAGTGTGTAGTTATGCTAGCATTAGGCTGCTTGAAACTAGCTGGCTTGGATACTGCAAAAAGTACTGCCAACAATAACAACCCATGCTTTCATGGCATTGAAGATCCCATTCAGCACTCCATCCGACTTTAAATTCTCATGTACATTTATTAAGTGTAAAATAAAAGAGGCACTGACCCTAAGAACTTGCAAGTAACAACTGTTTTCAGGAGCTTATCCAGTGTTGTCATCATGCATGACAGTTAGCAACTTGAAAGGACACATTTTGTGACAAAACTTCTCCTTTCACAAATAGCAGAAATATGAAAAAATCACTAGACAGTACATCTTTCCCTGCTGCAAATTCAGACCTAGAATGCTGTATTAGCAACAGAGCTTTTCAGCTGCTGATTAAGGTGTCTTTTTGACTGAAAACCCAATAATGATGGTAGTGGCTCACATCAAAGATCCAACTGGCTCAATATTTTATATCTCACATTGTCCAGAAGGAGATGATCTGATAAGACTGTAAGAGTTGGTCAAGTATATGATAATTTCCTGAACGATCACACAGCCACCAAATATTTCTGCTTTAAATCATGGTTGAAACTTTCAAAGTAGGCTAAGGAATTTAGACATACATGTATGTCCACCTAATGGTGGTGGAGGATTTTTTAAAGGATTCTAAATAGTTCTGAAAATTTCAGTGTTAAGTGTTTACATGCCTCAAAAAAGCATGCACTGTTTTCTGCATTGTGGCAAACCTTTGGCAGCTTGTTTTTTCCAGTTTTGCTCCTTGAGAAAGGTGCAAGTCAAAGTCAGAGCTGTTCAACTCCATGGTGATAAAGCATGATCATTCCTTCCTGTTGAATAAGTGGTACCAGTGCGTTGCTGGAAATGATTGTGCTTTCAGATAACAAACTTACCTGCTTCACTGCTTGAC
This sequence comes from Chaetura pelagica, assembly GCF_000747805.2. Classification (NCBI taxonomy): domain Eukaryota; kingdom Metazoa; phylum Chordata; class Aves; order Apodiformes; family Apodidae; genus Chaetura; species Chaetura pelagica. Next base: position 811,588 of record NW_009952688.1, read on the forward strand.
TTGATACTCTGTCGTCTCCCTTCATCTGAATCTTTAGGTATCAGGTTTCCATTAAAACATATATGAATGGCCATTTGATCAATATCAGTTATTGGCTCGTATGCTCCACTCTGCGAAGAGAAAAAACCCAACAAATTTAGCAAGGAAAAACAATATTTTACATGAGAAACACTGTGTAGCCCAGACTACTAAAGCTAAGAAGATCCATACTCACAGAATCCTAGAATCATAGAATGGTTTGGGTTGAAAGGGACCTAGAAGATCATCTAGTTCCAAACCCCTTGCAAGGGCAGGGATACCTTCCACTAGATCAGGTTGCACAAAGCCCTGTCCAACCTGGCCTTAAAGACCTCCAGGGATGGGGCATCCACATCTTCCCTGGGCAATCTGTTCCAGTGCCTCATTACCTTCACAGTAAAGAATTTCTTTCTAATGTCTATCCTATATCTCCCCTCTTTCAGTTTAAAACCATTACCCCTTATTCTATCACTACAAACCCTGGTAAAAAGCCCCTCCCCAGCTTTCCTATATGCCCCATTCAGGTACTGGAAGGTACCTATGAGGTCTCCCTGGAGCCTTCTGTTCTCCACGCTGAACAGCCCCAACTGTCTCAGCCTGTCTTCATAGCAGAGCTGCTCCTGCCCTCTGATCATTTTCGTGGCCCTCCTCTGGACTTGCTCCAAGAGCTCCATGTCCCTCTTGTGTTGAGGGCTCCATAATTGGACACAGAACTACTCACAAGTGCAGAGTAGAGTGGCAGGATAACCTCCTTCAACCTGCTGGCCACACTTCTTTTGATGCAGCCCAGGATGTGGCTGAATTTTGGGTGGCAAGTGCACATTGCTGACTCATGTTGAGCTTTTAATTGACCAACACCCCCAGGTCCTTCTCCTCAAGGCTGTTCTCAATAAGTATTTGTCTGTTATTTTCATACTTACATTGAATTTCTTCTGGCTATTCAGATCTCAGGACCATAAAAGCAATACATTAAAATTACAATGAAAAGAGACAAGAATGTGCAACCTCTAGTTCTCTACCACTACCACAGCAAATGAGTTTAAATATAGCTCTGGTGATACCACACAGCACTCGCTGAGACTCTCCTGTCCTGTTATGCTGAGATCCCTACATGAGTTGTTGAACCTACACAAGAGCAGCACCATTCATAAAGAGCCTCTCTGATCTGGACACAGTACAGGCTCTTAGCACCATGGCCAGGTTTATAACCATTGTACTAGTTCAGCTGTCTGAAGCTAGTTTGACTGGCACTTGCTTGTGGACCACTGTAAAGTGCAGGCACACCTAGGCTCAAACTGTGTGTTAAGATTTTGAACTGCACCTAAAAGCAATCAGAAGCCACCGCAGATCACAGATGCTTTAAAATATGCCTGCTTTCTGCAGAGATCACCACATAGCTTAGACTTCATTTTAGTCACTGTGGAAGATTTGTAGATATGGATCACTGATCACTTGTTTCTAGTCCATAAATATGGAAAACACCAACTCCATATAGAAGATACTTAGTTGCTTCCACCAGACTGATCTGTTTTCTCTGGTTATCTCATGTAATGGTTTGTCAAACTAGTTGCAGTAGCACAGAGATGAGACAGGCTTGGGAATACTTCACCTGATTGTTTCTTCCCTGCTAAAGGTTGATGATAATACCACATTAAAGCCAGCAGAGTTCTCCCTGTGTCCTTTCTTTCAGGGAGTGTAACCCTTCCAACAGAAAAGTGGGAGGCAGAGCTACCATTCCACTCTCCCCCTGAGGCAGCGTGTGTTGCTAGCTGTACATGCTAGCAGGAGGAGGCTGTGCCAAGGTAAAGCAGCTTATGCTCTGCACACATAAATGTGGAGGTGTGACTCTTGGATGTTTCCTGGCAGTATTTGATGCACCCTCTCCTGCTCACTCCTACTTGTCATGAATAGGGAGCTCTTGCCAGTGACTTCACAAAGCACATTTCTGAGCTCTCCAATAATTCAAACAACCGATCTGTTATATGTAACGGTTATATTCTATTTCTGAAAAATACATCAATGCTTTTAAACTTTTACCCTTGCAAAACCCTTTAGGAACCGTTGAGTAAATATGTAACAAGATGAAGTCATATTAAAAGGACATACATATGGCTACAAATCAAAGGCAATCACAAAACTAGTTAATTGCACCAAGTCTCATCCTGGTTTTGCAGGTAATGATGAACTTACTTTAAAGATGTATCTGACAAGATTCTTGGGAGTATGGGGATTATCAGATGACAGAGTGCGTGTAAATTCCTTGTCTAATTCCTTTGGAATAAAAACAAAATAATATTGTAAATAAAACTCCACAAATAATACAATGTACAGCATACAAAAATCACCAGATTTGCAGTCAGTTTTTTTGATGTTCAGTTCCCTGCAGATACCTCAGATGCAGCTGATGCCTCCACAAGAACAACGTTTGGAGCCAAGGCGGCTCAGACTGGAATTCATAACAGTCATCTCGCTTCCTACCATAGTATTTCAGAGGGCTTTCTTGAATTATTTAGCTATAATATTAATTCTTATCTAAGCTATGGGAGCACTAGAAAAATGCAAGCTCTGCGTTCCACATGGCACGAAAGACAAGGTGTGTTGAAGTGCATACTGTCCAAAAAGAGAGTAAAGAACAAACTCAGTAGCAGTGCCTGTAGGTTCAACAACTACAAACAAAAAACAGTACTGGTGTTAACTGTTTTCACTACCTGAGTGGGGGGAATTATGTGCAGCTTCCCTTCAAAAGCTATGTGTAGGACAGAAAGCTATGCCAGAGGTTTGCATGGCAGCCAGAAGAGAGAGACAACTGCAGCTGGAAGGGTGACCGACAGCAATCTTACTGAACCAAGCTCAGAAGAAATGGTCACAAAACTGTAGGACACCTTCCTGTCCTGCCTATCACACACAAGCACCTGAAAAGCTCAGGGCTGGCTCTGAAGTTCTCCTTATCTGAGTAAAGCCATAGTCCCACTTCCCTCTTGGATTAGCTCCATGCAGACACCTGGTCCTAAGGCCAGAACTGTGTTTCAAAGCACATTCTTCCTGTTTTCCAGCTGAAAGCCATCTTACCCTCTCTGGGTAAGAGTTAGGCTTCATCTTATGGAGTTTTGTACACATCTCATGACGACTACAGGCGCTGTTTTACTCACAGCTTTGGTCAGCTCCAGTTGATCTGGAGTCTTTGCTCCTTCATCTCCTCCCTGTCTCGCTTCAGCAGAGACATCTTCATCCTAGCACATGAACAACAAGTGCATTAGTGCACCAAGACTGTGATTGTTTTGCTCCCTCTCAGAGCAGCACTTCTCCAAGCATGGAGCAAGGAGGACAAAACAGCATTTCCCCATCCATCTGCGCTTGGAGCAGAGCAGATAACCCCAAACGGCCAGCCCAAATCTGAAGATTGCTGGAGTGCTACACTTGCCAACAAAGAGTTCAGTGGGTTGGAGGAGCTGCTGTCTGAAGGTAACTCTGACCTGTAACAGAACTGCAGTAACTCCAATTTCAGCTTAAAAGTTGGCAATTCCATTCCTTTTGACCATATAATACACAAATGAGCTGTACTTAGGGCTATTCAAGAGTACAAGCCAAGGACCTGCCATTGCTTCTGAAGCACCATTCTACACTTAGAATAGCTATACTTAGAAATTAGTTGAAGATAGAAAGCTGCCGGGAGGTGGCTCCTGGAGGAATGTTAACCACTCTCCTGGAAAGGCAGGCAGGTCTGCATTCTACACATAGAAAGAGCTGCTCTCCTTGAGCTGGGCTTGAGTTGATGTCATGATATGATATCATTAATGGGAAGGGAGTCACTGCAGGATAAATTTCAATTAATTGTCATTACAGATAAACTGTCAGAATGCAAAGCTGCTGGTTAAAGCGTTTAACAGCTCCAGGGAAAATTTCTCCCTTCAGTTAGAAATGTGTAAAGGGTTGATTTAAAATAGATCAATCATTCTTTTAAATACAGCTAGCTCAGGTGTCCTAAATTTTATAGCCAGAGCTGCCAATGAGTCCAGGGTGTAAGCGAAGCCTGCTTGCAGGTACAGAGACAAGACCCAGCAAAGCTTTGTTATCTGCAGAGAGCCACAAAGGTAAAAAGCACAATGCTGTGTGAAAACATGATGTGGCTGAAAGTAACAGGACTTCTGTGTATGCCTGACATCCAGGAAAAGTCAAAGGCTGCAGCCTGTTATTTTTTCCCCAATGGAGCTGAAATGAGGCAGGCTGTAAGGAAGGTCAGGTGCTCTGACACGTAAAAGACTACGGTGGCAGAACAGCTGTGCATGATTTAGCGCTCCTCACATGAACACCTGCTTGTAGGACATTCATCATACACAGTTCAATGCCAGTTAGCTCAGTGCTGTTTTCCCTCCTGAAACAGATAAAAAGTGCTGTGGGTTTTCATTTAGAAGTAAATAATTTTCTATTTGTAAAGGGTCAAAAGAGGGACATTTAACAAGACTGCTATCTGTCCTAAAGAAAGTAAAAATCTGATTGTCACTCTGCCTGTTTAAAGGCATGTTAATGGTCCTTCTTCTACCCATGCCAATGGAGCTAAATAAGAGGAAGGTAGGTTAAATATATTGTAAGCATTTATTTCCCCAACAGAAGAACACTATCATGAGGCTAGCAGTTATTTTAGAGAAAATGCTTGTATTTCTATGTTAATTAAGTGAATATGGGCTATATTTTTAATTTTCTCAGACTATACCTGGAAATTTACATCCAAAACATTGTATTTTAATCTTCTCTTCTTACAGTTTACCTAAATTGCACCTTTTTTTAGCTGTCATTTTTATTCTAACGTGCTAGTGTAATCCTCTTCTTAGTGGAAATTTAGAGCAAACCCTTATTGCTAAATCAGTTGGAATGTTAGCAAACCCACAAAATATGCCATTGTTCAGACTGAATCAAGTTTGCATCTCAGAGATAATGAAGGGGGGAAAAAAAAAAAAAAGACTTGTAGATATGTGAATCTTACCCGTTTTTTAGGTACACCTTTAGTAGGTCTTGATGGTACTGCCTTTCCTCCTGAAGGTCCACTTTTGCCCTGAAGCAAGAACATACCCAATGTAAGCCTTCAAAGGACCTTGTTTACTAATTTAACCAAAGCAGAATAAAAGTGGCATATGCTTACTAATGTTTGCTGTAATGGTATGTTTCAAAAGCCAAGTATACCAGTATTTTGTCTATTAGTAATTTGAATAAAAGGCAGTCACTTTCATAATGGTGGTTGAATCACCATTCCTGGAGATATTTAAAAGACATGTAGATGTGGTGCTTACAGACCTGGTTTACTGGTGGACTTGGCAGTACTGGGTTAATAGTTGGCCCTGATGATCTTAAGGGTTGAGCTAAATGATTCTATGATTCTAAGAAAAGACAGCAGTTTATCAGCATGAAGAAGCACTATCGTTGTTACTGCGTACCGGTGATACAACTAAGCATCTACTGCCTTAGTCAAACAAACAGAATGGCTGTTCTTCTCCCAAATGCTTACATGTGACAGTGAGCTCAGACACAGCAGACCCATACCTACAATATGACACAATGTCCAAATGGAGGCAGGTGACGAGTAGTGTCCCTCAGGGGTCAGTACTGGGACCAGTGCTGTTTAACATCTTTGTTGGAGACATGGACAGTGGGATTGAGTGTGTCCTCAGCAAGTTTGCTGATGATACCAAGCTGTATGGTGTGGCTGACACCCTAAGGGAAGGGATGCCATCCAGAGGGACCTTGACAGGCTGGAGAGCTGGGCCAGTGCCAACCTCATGAAGTTCAACAAGGCCAAGTGCAAGGTCCTGCACCTGGGTCAGCACAACCCCAGGCACAAACACAGGCTGGGGGAAGAATGGCTGGAGAGAAGTCCTGAGGAGAAGGACTTGGGGTGGTAGTTGATAACAAGCTCAACGTGAGCTGCTAGTGTGTGCTGGAGCCCAGAGAGCAACTGCATCCTGGGCTGCATCAAAAGAAGTGTGGCCAGCAGGCCCAGGGAGGGGATTCTGCCCCTCTGCTCTGCTCTGGTGAGACCCCACCTGCAGTGCTGTGTAAAGTTCTGGAGCCCTCAGCACAAGAAAGATCCAGACCTGTTGGAGAGGGTCCAGAGAAGGGCCACCAAGATGATCAAAGGCCTGGAGCACCTCTGCTATGAAGACAGGCTGAGAGAGTTGGGCTGTTCAGCCTGGAGAAGAGAAGGCTCCAGGGAGACCTTAAAGCACCTTCCAGTACTTGAAAGGGGCTACAGGAAAGCTGGGGAGGGGCTTTTCATCAGAGAAGACAGTGACAGGACAAGGGGTAATGGTTTTAAACTGAGAGAGGGGAGATTTAGGTTAGATATGAGGAAGAAATTCTTCACTCTAAGGGTGGTGAGGAGCTGGAATGGGTTGCCCAGGGAGGTTGTTGATGCCCCATCCCTGGAGGTTTTTAAGGCCAGGTTGGACGAGAGTAGACTTTTCTCATTATTCCCCTTCATTATGAAAACATAATATTCACCTACCATCTGCTTCCTGTGTATTAAACACTTAAGCATCCATAATGACTTAGACCCAGTATCCCTAGTTCTTGTTTCTAACGCCCCATTATTTGTTAAGACTTTACAATAAGAATTCAGAAAAAAATAATTTCAGAGGAGAACAAACTGTCACAGAGATGTGAGGCAGCAACTTTCACTGTTGTCTCGCTTTGTACAAACTAAGCCATGTAAAACTGGTTTTACATGGCTTCATGTAAAAGGGATTCCATGTCAGGGATTATTTTTATTCCAGAATATAACTATTTAAAGCAGTGAAAAATGAGCAGACCAAGACATTTCTATGATTAGAAAATGTGCATCACTTTTAAATATAAATTGTTACAACTCAAGTGGAGAAAATAAAGAGTTATGACATTTCCTTTACAATCCCACAGTGGGATCATAGCAGAGCAGAGTTTAGGAGCCCCAGCATCACAACCACTGCTAAAATCACTGGATTGCACAGCTGCCTCTCTCCTCGCTACATGTGAATTAGATGTGATGTAAGCAAAAAATGTAAAACACAGTTTCAGAGCAGAATTTTATTCAGATCCAAATAAAAATCAAACTTCATTTTATTCATTAAACAAAGCCTACCTACTGTTACCCTTTGTAGATTAGTCTATAAAAGCATTACTCAGCAGCGATTACATTGACAAGGCAATCTGAGAGTAAACTCATCTTGGCAGTTGCACTCATTTCAATTAACATAATCCAATGAGCCAACTATGAATACATATCTGCATCTGTATTAAAATCCAAAAGTGACACTGAAAAAAAGCTAGAGTTAGATTGCACTGGAAGGAAGCATAACAAACCCTGCCCTGTTCCCCACATTATAAAGGGTTTAGAGGGTAGAGTGTAAGCAATTTTTCTAAATAAATAGAGGGCTATGGCCAATTTGCTTTACTACTCTTGTCTTGGTATGGTACTGTCATGGTTTTATTACAGTAATTGAACAATACAGTACAGGCCTGGTATGATAGAGAGACTCAGAGGTCCAGGATGTGGCATAGAGGAGTAAAGGGAGGGGAGGACAAGATGGAGCACAGGCTTGGCATCAGAGACCCCACAGCTGTTACAGTTAGAGAAATGCAGACCTGCAGGCAGGGGAACCAAAAGCTGGGTTTAGGGTTAACAAAGAAAACAAAACAATAATACCTAGCACACTTACAAAGCATCACATGTAATGTGGAACATCAGACCAATGCAAAAAGAGAAAGGTGTGAAAGTGTATCAGCTAACAATAAAAGAAACTCCAAGAGAGTCCTAGTGTAAAGAACAAACCATCAACATGGACACCTTATCCTTCCCAAAGGACCCTAGATGCTGACAATTTGCTATAACATCCACACCACCACCACCAACAGCAAAAGGAAACCATCAGCCTTGGGAACCAGAGGATCAGAAGAAAGGTGAGCACAAAACTAGAAAAGAGGTAAAAACTAGGAAGCTTGCATGAAGCTATTTTCACTGCATTACTATTAGTATGTGTTGGGTATTTTTCAGAAGCACTTCCTATTTTCTGTAACTATTAGAACAGGTCTGATGGTAACGTTTAGACTAAAATCTCAGTCATACTAACAAAAAAATTGAAGTTTTATATATATATATATATATATGGTGAGCCTACTTTTTGCCTGTAAACAAGATTTTGAGTGTAACCAAGTTTATAGACTATTTAAAAAACAGAACGAGGCTCTGAAAGTCTAAACTTTTACCCCATGCACGTTTTTATCCTTTATCAAGGATATCTCAAGCTGAGACCACCACATCCGGTTGTGTATGACCGGGAAAGGATGTTCAAGACAGGGATCTCAATCCCACATCAGTTGGAGGGATTTACCACCCTTCACTGTTTGTTTCATTC
>NW_009952688.1:820004-827792 GCF_000747805.2 Chaetura pelagica
CCTATCTCCCTGGCTGTGGCAGCTTGCTTCAGGGCTCCCTGGGAACTAAATGAAGTAGCTCACCCATAGCAGGGAGCAGGAACATGACTGGCAGGACAGTTATGGAATGACAGTTTATCTGGTATTTTGAGCTAAAAACCTCCAACCGCCCCCTCCAAATTATCCCTTAGTGCTACTTATCTATCATACAGATCTTGGCCAAGTGTTTCATGGTACTGACACAGCCCACTCCAAAAGTGTGCTAAACCTGAGGAGGGAAGATGGGAGCTAGCACACAGTGACCACTGTAGGCCTTGGGCTTTCTTCCACATGTGCTCCACAAAGAAAGGACAGCAATAACTGCAGGAGATAACACAGGCTTGTCTGACAAGCAGTAGTAGGGTCTAGGAAGGAACTGGCCCTTATGTCATTCCAGAGCCCTTCAGCAAAACTCTCATCCTCTGCCTAGACAAACCATCCCTCTCAGCACACAGACATACTTCAGCAACAATGAAAACGGAGTATCTTATTTGTTGGATATCCTGGACTCTGGCCAGTGAAGGTAAAGTCTGCAACTCTACTGAAGTCAGTATAAAAAGCAGAAGGCAGTCTTCAGGCATTATTCCTGCAGGGATGCATTACAGCAGTCTATGATAGCAAAGTGCCTGACGTGATAGAAGGTTTGTCCCAAAGAACACAAAACTGTTGGAATCCAGATGGAAGATGCCACAAACACGAAGAGATGAGATCTTAGTATTTTGACAATATTAGCAGTTGGAAACACTCATCAAAACCAGTAGATCTCTTGAAAGCTCTTACAAGGAACAAACATGGGGAAGTCAAGAATACAAAATCTTTTACATCACCTCCTAATTCAGATACTAGCACAAAGTCTACTGCAGCACTGCCTGCTGAGTAAGGCAGTCTTGATACTCCTTTTTATTGTTGAATCTGTGCTTTGTCCTTTTGCTATTTCTTTTGCAAGCTCCTTCTCCCTGTAAATCTTTCCAGAACCTTCATACATTTCCTTAAAACTCCTCTCAGTTCCTGGTAGCACCCAGGTAGTTGGTGTCCTGCCACCACGGCTCAGAATGATGGCCATTGCTTCCTTCTTCTTTCTAATGTATCGACGTGTTATCCATAAACTATTGTCTAAAATGTAATTAGTTTTCTTTGACAGCTTTTTTCTTTCTCCTGCACTACACAGTGTTGGTACAACAGGGAAGAGGTCACAAATACATCCACAATACAAATAAAGTATCAACGTAATTATTGTATATTCACTAGCAAGAAGGCCATAACAACAACTGGCCTTCATACACATATATCTCTAAAATTCAAGCACATTTTTTTCTCTTACATAATTAGCTACAAGGAAAAAAAAGTTAACAAACTATTATTAGCATCTCAAAGAAAAGCATTCAGAAGTTAGAAAATGCGAGAATTGAGGTTGCTGGGGCAACCTTTGATTCATCCCATTGGTCACAGGCTTATGATACAAAGCTTAATTCTATAATCAAACACTTTGTTTTCTGTAGGTTCCATGTCTCAGTTAAGCTCTCCCAGGCTTACAAGCATGAACAGAGTTCAGACAATAACTTGCTGCCAGTATTTAGGTTTATGTTACTCAGCATCTTGAGGCTTTTTTTTCCTTTTCAATGCATACCCTAAATCAGACACCCAGCAATTAACACTTCAAACTGTCACATTTTAGCAAAATCTGTACAAACAGAAGATGGTCTTGCTACAGAAAAAAATCACCAGTCTTCTGGAATCTCGCTCATAAACTGTGGTACTCTTCCCACCTTTAATAACAATAATAATTAACAAGAAAAGGAGTGTGAATAATTAAGAGGAACTTATTTTGGGAAAAAAGAGAAAATGTTGCTAGGGAACTAAGGAACGGGTAGGAGGCATTAAGGAGTGTAAGGAGTTTCTCACCTGCAAGTCACTGTCTTAACTCTGACCAGTCTGGGAGATGCTCCGCTGCTACACCAAAAAATGCCAGAGAGAGAATCTGGGCATGCTAAATATATTTTACTCTGATTACTGTCTACATTAAATAAATTAACAGATTAACATATTTGCCACAGTAAAAAGGTACTAGAAGTTCTAACAGTCATAATACCTACAAAGTCAGGATACAGAAAACTCCAGGGACTGTTCTTTTCTGGACCTTTCTTCCAGGATGTGTTTATGATAATAGCACCTAGAAACATCTGGGCCAGACACTGACCATACTACGAGACAAACTGATTATTGACTACAGCAAAGATACAGTAATCCAACAGAACAATACAGATTAAGAGAGGAAACAGATGAGAAGTGATGTCTTAAATGCCATTTTATTTTCCTTTTGGTTGCCACAGCTCCCTCTACAGCAGGAAGTTCTCCTGTAACTGACCTATCTAACAACCATTTATAATTGTATTTTTTGGTAGGGTGTTCGGGATGTTTCCAAATGAAATGCCTCTAAATTTTTTTTTTCTTTTAGATATAAAACAGGAAAACTAAAATAAGAAGAAACTACTGGCTAATTTCCAAAGGACATTGCTGTAAATAAAAAATGCACTACCAGGGTGGCATTTTGTAAGAGCTAACTTATTTCTGCATCTCAGAGATATATAATGGGAGGGCAAGCATCCATGACATAAAATGTCTAGCGGAAGGTTTGCCCTCAACACCCAAGTAATGTGTTCCCAGCTTGGCCTAAAATGAGGAAACCAAAGAATCATACTCAACTATCCATTCAAGTCTCATTTTTCTTCCTTACTCTATCCATAGTCATTATTATCCCTCTTTTTGTTGGCAATGTGACAATCACTAATTGCTGATCTGAGGCTCATTAACCAAATTTATATAAAATCGATAGGACTACCAGTACCAGACTTCTTGTCTGAATAGCAAAAGCTCTGGAGCTTTTTCCAAGTTCTGGAACAACCATGCCTGGTTCTTTTTAACAACTATTTCATCTTCCACTGCAGAAAATCTGACTTGTCAGTGGTGACGCTGATTGTAAATAAATCATCTTGATGTCCTAAGAAGCAAAGATTTACTCTCAAGAGTATGTGTTCACTCAAGAACTGGATTGAATCCTGAATTTGTGATCACAGAAATCTTTCAGGGGGGGAAAAAAATAAAAGTAAAAAAAGAAAAAGTGTCCATCTTTAACATTCAGATCCAAGACCTGCTCTGGCTAATGAAGTAGGAAATGCAACAATGCTATCACATGTCCTGTCCTGCCATTCAGGATGAGCTTCCTCATTATTGTCTTTGCTGGGTGGTACCTCCCTCTCCTATACTGTCAGATTAAACTGTCTCTTCCAGATTAGTACTCGCAGCTGGCCACTGCCTAGGGAGGAACCATATACATCACTACACAGTAACTCATTGAGTAATGTGAAATTTCTCCCTGTGCTTAAAGTATGAGTAGTCTGGATTTGCAGAACACTCAATGGCAGGGATGATGCAGGTTGATTACTCGGCAAAGCTGAGCTGTCAGTTCATATTAAGTAAATTTTCCAAGGGCTGAAAATCAATTAGATATTAATGAAACACTCAACAAGGCAATGACATAGTCAGACCATATGTTTTTAAGATCATTAAAGACACATTGCTGTAGCATTTTTTCTTCCCATGCTAGCTGTTACCATAGGACAGACCATGAGGCTGAGCAATCACAGAATGCTCCTGCTAACTTTACTTCATCTTCCTAAGCAGAGACATTATTATTCCTACTTCCTCTGGAGCAGAGAACATGTATTCTTAAAAAAACAACAAAAAAACCAGCTGCTTCTGGACTCTAAAGGGAAGAGGGAAAGACATGGTAAGAGCTAAGCTTGACATTTCTGTAAAGTCACTTAATTTTCTGCTGGCTTTTTATTCTCAGTATTAGCAAACTCCAAAGTAAACCCCCACTAGACGCAAGGAGCAGAGAAGCACAGAATGGAAATAAAGCCCAAGGAAGCAAAGTGACTTCTAGCCTGTCCTGCAGCAGACAGCCATTTACATACACTAAGGAGCCAATTTATGAGCTATTTGCCAATACATTTTACGGAATGTTCTCTCAGAGACACTAAACTGAGTGTTTATTTTATATTATGCTGGCTTAATGCATGTTTAAGAGCCAGTAAGTACCTTGAAAGTGTTCGCTGGCAGAACATGTAAAAGGCGTCTGATTATTGAATGTGTTTGGGGAGGGGGTCTCTTTGTTTCTTTTGACAGCTTGCTGAAAGCAACAGCTGCAAGGCCACAAAGCAAATGTAACAAGGAAATGCTTCCCTGTCCAAATTCAGATGCTTTCTTAATACCGCAAAAGTGACCTGTTGCTGACAGTGACCCTAAGTGGCAATGCCAGCTAGCCTGATTTTGCACACTGTAAATGCAAAGAAGTGCTTGTAATGTCAGTCGCAGAAACCATGACCACATTTTGCTTCTCTGTGGGGTGGCTTCAGCTCATAGGGAGTTCTCCATGGCTCACACAAGGCTTTTCCTTGAGCCACATAGCAAAGACATGGAAATCCAAACCCTAAACCTCCAACAGTAAGCCTGATAGCCATGTTTAAAATAAGTGTCAAAATCATTGGTCACTGTTTCTTGCCACCCAGGACCACACATAGGACTGGCACCAGGATAACAGCGCACTGTTCCCTGTCTTATCAACTAGTCTCTGTGTGTCTCTGTGCATGCCACAGGTCAGTGCTTTTAAATAATACTTCTGTTCTGTTTGTTATACCCAAGTTTCCATTTTCAGGGAAGTTGAGAATCTAATTCTTCCCTTCAAACTGATGCAGAGATGTTGGCTTGTGCCTTTCCACAATTCTACATCTTTCCAAAATGTCATGGATCTCAATAGCACATTTGAGACCTAAAAGGAAGGATGTTACTGAAGCACAGAGCAAACATAAAGCATTGTTATTTACAAAGCTGCATCAGACCACAGAGATCTAGATGTACCCATTTATTTTAAGACTTTAAACATTTAAACACATTGCTTATTAACGTACACTAAAATACAAGAGCCTAAAGATGCTTCTAAGTAAGTCTCAGATCAAGTAAAATTATTCATCTCGAAGGTCACAGTCTTTATTTCTGATGGTCAACCAGACTTTGACATATTTTCACCCAGGAATATGGGAGACTTCTTTCAAAGAAAAAGACATCAGGTGACTGGAGACTGAACTGGAGGCTGAAGTCATCTGGATAAAGTAAAAAGAGAGAAATAAAGCAAGAAACTGATGTCAGAGAGGAAGACAGCTACAAGACAGGCATGGAAGAAGGGCAGACAACCATCAGCTGTAAGGGAAAAAAGGAAACAAAAAAGACAACTTGATCAGAAAGCACTTGAAGAACACACAGCAATGAAAGCAGAGGAGGGGCTGGAAGTGACATGCTGTAAAAGGGAAGACATGATCATGTTCAGGTAACTACATCAACTTTGAGGAGAATCTCAGCAAGACAATTTTCCAAGGTAAAGCAGTCAGCAATTAAAAACCTAGGAGGCAGGGCAGAACAGAGAGATATACAGGAAACAGAGGAATGAAAAGCACAGGGACAGGTGAAAAGAGCATAGTGCTAGAGGAGAATTAGCAATGAGGGACGAGGATGGAAAGCCTAGGGAAATGATGCTCAGCAGCAAAACCAGCCTCACTGGCAAGTAGCAGGCTTGCTCCCTGCCTCACTACAATCACTGGCACAGAGTAGGAACACGTATGAGGGAGCAGTATGGGAGCTTCCTCACCTACTGTCAGAGATTTTCTTGTCAGGACCTGGGGCCTAGACCTTAAATCACGATGTAGTGGCCATGTAAGGCTCAGGAAACAGCAATCACCAGGCCATGATTGGGCAGTGAATAATGCAAAGTCTCAGCCATCCACTCCCCAGGCTCCCAAAGCCACTGAGGCGTTCCGTACATTTTGAGTCCAGGAAAATGAGGCAAAAACCTCTGGACTCCACATAATTCCTCCCCTGTAAGAATATTCTAGTAGCTAAAAGGACATGAAGCAGCAATCAGATCTAACAAGCTTAAGGCAAATACTGGAAAGGCAATACAGGACACATTAAAATTATCGCCTTTTAAGTTATTGTAATGAAAGTTATACGAAAAGCCAAAAATTCTTGCAGTTTTAACAGTTTATGAACTTTCAAGAGCTTTAAAATTAAATGAATGCCTTTGCAGCACACTAATTAAGTCTTTCAAATAATATGTGAATCAAAGCCTCTCCATTTTCAGAATATTTGAGATAAAGGCTGCTGAAAATTATTGAAAATATTTATGTGGAAGATCTAAAAAGAAAAGAAACTGAAATTCAGAGCAAGAACTTAATACGAGGTTTATTTTGTAGCATTATTAGTAATGGGTTTTACAGCTCTAGAATAAACATCTTCTTTATCTAGGATTGAACGTGAGCTTTGCTTCTGAAACTGTGCCCTTTGCAAGCTTTATAAAGCACTTTGCAGCCTGGTCATTACTAGCACTTCTTAGTAGAAGGATTAGGAATGTCATAGTGATCCTTTACCTTACTCTTGCCTACTTCAAAGCCCACAAGCCTACCCCAGAAACCCCAGATGGCTCCAAAGATGTCAGGCTCACATGGAACCATTTCAGTACTTTTGGATTCCACACTCCAACCCTCAGTTGCACAAGCAAGGAGATCCTACTAGGCTCTGCAGGGTATTAGCTCAGGCTGTACAGCTCCAGTGTGGTTAAACCACAGTCCAGAGGAACCCTTGGTAACTAGATGAGGATCAGATGATTGGCAAGGGTTGCTTTCCCTTATTGAAAGAAATTCTGATGTCTAGATGATGCCCTTACAGGCCACTGGGGATTGTCCAGGGTTCTCAGCTGCCACCTCACTGCTCTGAACCATCATGTTGGTTGCTCTTTTTTTCCTTCCACTTCTCTATATCAGTTATGGCTTTCTGGCATGTGTTCCGGACTGAAGAAGCAAGCTGCTTGTTCCTGGTCACTTCTGGGCCACCCATTTTAACCCTCTCCCTTCCACCCCAAAGACCAAATACATCAATCAACAAATAAATGAACTCGAATCTGTTGCCAAAAAAAAAAAAGGTTTTATGAGCCAGGTCAGCTTCTGCTTTTAAGTAAAACATTCCACTTAACATAGCAGATGAGATCCACAAATAAATCTGAGCCCTTCATCCTGTGAAGGGATTGCCATGCCCACACGGAGCCTGAAGGCTGACAGTGAGGTCTCCCAGACACAGATCCACCTACACTGTCACTCACAGAGTCAGGTTAGGGACACAAAGCTTAGCAGATGACCTCACTACCCTGACTGAACTGAGAGTAAGACCAAATAGTGAAACAAAAGGAAAGCAATAAAAGTTAGTGCTAGGTATAATTGAAATAATTTTTTTAAAAACAGGCATTTCAGCCAGTCTGCACAATGTCCCTGAAAGGTTCCCTGGCAGATTGAGGACACCTCAGATGCAATAAAGCCTGCCCAAGAAGGGAAGCAGCATATGCTGTAACAGGGATGAAACGGAATGACAGTGATGCCTGAGGACGTAGCAGTCTCACAGCGTTGCAACAGCGGTGACACAAGGTGGGGTGCTGCAGCGTTGGAATGTGCTGGTTTGCCTGAACAGGGTGGCGTGGAAATGCCACAGAAGACAGAGGTTGTCACTAGCAGGGTGATGTCACCCCTCAGCGCAGGGACAGAGTGATGCAACTTGATGTCAGCAGCGAGCAGTGCCAAGGGCAGCTGCACTGAGCCCCGGTGTCCCACCCAGCCCGGCGGGGCACCCTGGAGGGAAACGAGCCGGGCTGTGACGTGCGGCGGTGGCGCC
>NW_009952688.1:828911-832115 GCF_000747805.2 Chaetura pelagica
CAGCCCCTGCCGGCTGCTCCTCGGGGGGAAAGGGAAAGGGGCTTCTGCCTCCTCGAGGTAGTTTTGCTCTCATAAAAATAAATAAAAATAAATTTAAAAAAAAAAACAAACCACAACAAGTCTTTGAGGGTTTGGTTGCTGGGTGTTTTGTATTTGTTCTTCTTTTTTTTTTTTTGTTCTGCCCATGGCAGGCTATGTGTTTTTCGTTTCAGTGTGGGTTTGTTGGGGTTTTTTTCATTTCGTAGACACAATTATACTCTGTGAGCTCTCACGGGGTTGACGTGATGGTTAC
Source organism: Chaetura pelagica (assembly GCF_000747805.2). Taxonomy (NCBI): domain Eukaryota; kingdom Metazoa; phylum Chordata; class Aves; order Apodiformes; family Apodidae; genus Chaetura; species Chaetura pelagica. Next base: position 829,204 of record NW_009952688.1, read on the forward strand.
GCTCCGATATGGGACCCTGAGGGATCTTTGCAGAGAAGGAAATATTTTGGGCTTGTGGGACTTTGTGGTTGCAAAACTGGGCAGGTGAAGTGGTCTTGGTCTTTTGGTAGATTCTGAAATGACACTTCTGAAGGAAAGCCAGGTGGCTGGCAGCCCTGGGAGGTGCTGTATCATCACCAACTAGTCAAAAACTTAGTGTGAGCGTGTGGCTGCTTTGTTTTGATGCTACAGGCTTGCTTGTGTGGTGTCATGCCCCAGCTGCGTGCTGCAGAACACTTGAACATCTCTAACCATCTGGGAGGGGTTCCCTTGTGTGTTCCTCTCACTCCTGCCTGCCTCTCCCCACTTGGAGGTGTGCTGCTGTGTGTAACCTGGGACCTGTTGAAATACAGTTCACCTTGGCATTAAAGTGAAAGCTGGATAACAGGCTGAGTCACTCAAGATATTGATTCCTTTTGGGACCTGGAGACAGTAAATTCAGTCTCAGTATCCGATTGTATGAGACAGTGATATAAAATGTTAGGAGAGGTGGAAATAACTTGAACAAAATACTTGCACAGATCCTTTTGTCAGCATCTGAGGATAGCTTATTGGCAGGTTTCTGTTAACACTGAAGGTACTACTGAGATTTCCAGTATATGGAACTGTATGTTATTTAGGGTTGATGTACCAATCCTTCATTTCTTGTTGCAGCTGGTGTTTGTAAAAAGTTGAGAACAAAGTAACTGTCTTGTGAACAGGAAGACTGTGAAGGTCCCTAAATTGAAATTACCCCTTAGTGGTAAGAAAAGCACAATTTTCTTATGGTGGGAGTGTTGACAAATTATGAAAATACGTTAGCTAATTTTTTTTATTGTCTGGTTCTTTAACTTCTAACCATTGTGCTGGGGAGTAAAACTATCTGTACAAGCTGATGTGGATTTGTTGCACACCCTACTTACTGTATGTGTTTTTATCAAGTAGAGGCAACAGATGTGACATGTTGATTATTAATTTTGTTGGGGGCAGTGGGCATAGCAGTGAGATAAGCCTGTTTGGAGAAGCTGTTGACAGATAAAAAATACTCCTAATTATTTTCTAGAAGCCTCATGATAGTAGCAGAGGAGAGGAATTGACACATGCATACATGTTTGCATGGACCTGGAGTGAGCAGAACGCAAAAGAGGTTGTCTGGTCCAACCCTGCTACCTCAGGATAGGGTGGCATGTTGTGCAGCAATGATAGCAGGCTTAGGAAGCAGGTTTCTTTCCCTTCTTCAGCAGCCAAGAATTAGGACATTTTCACAAAGGGCTTTAGCACTTACAATAAAAATAAAGTAATCTGAACCTGTGCTTCAGGGTTTCCATTTGTTTTTAAATAATGGAGCTCATATTGAAACCTTGTGTATATGAGTGCCTGTTACCCTCCTACTGGGTGTGTAGGATTCTTCCACGTGCCTGGAAAGTGCTGCAGGCTCAGAAGTGGGACAGAACAAGTCTGGTACAGCATTTCCTCTGCTTTGTAGCTCCTGGTCTGTACCTTGCAAGTAGGAACTGGATGCTTGCAAGAATCCTTGCAATCTGGTTGGGTAACATGGTTCTGCCCCATACTGCTGCTTTGTTCTACTACAGCTACCATTTGTCCCTTCCCTCTCCCTCCCATCCTATCCTTTAAAGTACAGAATACCCTTAGCATCTTGGGACTTCTTGTTTCTTCTTCCCAATGTAAAAACTTTCAGTTCCACATGGTCTCAAAGAGAGATGAAACTGGCAGCATTTTTTCACATCCAAAGGGCTGAGGTAGAAGTTTATTTTCCAGGTAGGACCTAGGAGTCATTGTGAATTGCCACTGAAGCTGTAAAAAAAAAAAAATAATACAAAAAATTTGAAATGTCATCCCCTGCTCAAACAAATGGAGAAGGTAAGGTCCCTTTCTTGATTTGAAGTATATACACTATATGAAATGTTTTTTCATTCTGTTTGGTTTGGAGGGTGTTCTGAGGGAGCAGTGTTCCCCCTCAGTCTGGCCAGTATCTGGCAGTGTGAGAAGGGTCCTGAAGTGAGGTTTGTGAAGCTAGGCGGTACTGGAAATCCTTAAAACCTTGTGTTGTTGGCCAGCCTGCATGCATCTGAACATCATCTTCTTCTGCATTGATAGTGTTGTAATAGCTTGTGATGTCTTTATGCCGGACTCCAGGGTAACCACTGGTGATCTGCCTAGAACCCATCTGACAGACAGGTCCATTGATCTGCTAGGATTCAAAGTTAAGAGGTAGCTCTTAAGTGCTGATGGGAAGAAGCTATTCTTAGAAGGCAGTCTGAAGCCTTCCAGAGCCCCTCAGCCTCCAAACCTGCCACTGATACTGGCACTATTGACCAGCTGTCTGTCAGGGGTGATAGTACACTAATGTCTGGTGTCCATCTAGGATATCCTGACAATTACCAGTGTTGTATTTACTGAGGACGGACAGAGAACCTGACACATCCATGGCGTTTTGCAAAAGTAACTTCTTCAACGTTCACATGTGTAGGGGAAACCTTCTTTCCTTACCAGCCTTGTCCAACTGAGGTCTGCATTGGCATCTCACTGGGACTAAGGGCAGCATCTAAGAAGTACAGACTGGAGCTGTGTGGAGTACTGCTTGTTTTGACAAAGCCTACCAGGATCTCTGATTGCTGCTAATAAGTCAGATAGGAGTTGTGTAGCAGAGCTGAGAAGCATTTGGTCTGCAGGCTGCACAGTGGTCAGCTCTGTCACGCATCTTCACATCAGATACAGTGATATGAAGTTAGGAAAGGGGGCAATAATTTCCTCTTCTCTCTAGCCTGTTTGGATAAGCAGTGCAGAGTCAAGCATGCTGTCTAGATTCTCTTTGACTGCTACAAATGTGTTAGGAGAACTGCTGTGTACTACACAGACCCAAGGAAAGGTTC
>NW_009952688.1:832398-847035 GCF_000747805.2 Chaetura pelagica
TCAGCAGGAGCTGCCATGGGCAGATGGACAGGGTGGCATACATACCTTGGTTAAACATAGGCAGGTTGTCGAATGGGATGAGGCCTGGTGTTTCACATCTTTGCAAAGCACACTACTGTGCATATTGTGGCACAATACTGGACATACTCAACGTGGTAGGGAAGAACGACTGGCAACTGATCCTTGGCCACGTTTTCGTGGTGTCTCTCCATGAGAATGGGATGGTCTGTTCTGATCTCCTTTTCCTATCTTGGGTACTTGTGGCTCTTGGCTTCCATGCCAAAAATACCTGGCTCTTCACATTAATATGGACTAATTTACAAGGAGGTCTGTTTACTCCTAAGGCTTAGTATCATGTGTTCCTGATCAAGATGATGCACGCTCAACTGTGGAAACTTAGATTCTATTTGATCTCTGACTTGGCTTGTCATGATCCTTCTGCACTGACAGAAAGGGCTCTGTCTTCATTTAGTTGCTGGCTACTCAGTTTCAGATAAAGTCAGTTCCCAGTATGTAATGAGGCCTGAAATTCATTAGTTCTGGGACATTTATACTTGGTAGGTAGCTATCTTGGCTGGTAGGTTTGGTATTTGTTACGTTAACTTCCAGCCAGACAGTTTTCCCCAGTCTGTTGGTGATGGTGCATTGTTGTGATGGCTGTGTTGGTTTCTCTTAAGTTTTTTGTCAGGAAGGTTTCCTGACATATTTTTGTTGCAGAGGTAGATGTTAAAGGGAGAGAGAGAGAGAGAATAAGGGACACTTGCAGAGTGAGGATACTGCAGAGAGAAATAATTGAAATAGTCTTTGAAATACAAATTAAGTAGCCTGTAATTGTATGTTGACCCATCTTTTCCTCAGCACTGAAGCCTCACCACCTGTTCTCCCTGTCATTTATAAGTCTGTATTTTGTGTTGATAGTTAAACTGTTGCAAAATGCTTAGTATTTTTGTTTAAATTAAATGCACTGAGCATGATGCGGTGGGGTTCTACCTTGAACTCCACTGATGCATGAAACCTGCCTGGGCCTGTGTCTCTAGGATATACCAAAGCACTGGCTGGCACGTGATGGCACACGGATGATGGTGTTGGATCACATGTTGCTCATGTACACTGACACAGACACTTCCTGTCCTAAGCACAAAAATGGCAGTAAAAGTGCTCTTGCCCACATGGCACCAGCATGACTTTTCCTAAGAAAAAGCACTTGTCAATGTGCAGCAGCTTCAGAGAAGCTTTGACACAAACTCCTGAGACTTTGCCTTGTGTTCTGACAGCAGCAGCTGGAATGCAGTATTTCTGTTTACCAGCTCTTGGTCCACATGAAAAATGGGAGCTCTTTCCAGATAAATTGGGCTGATAGTTCTTATATCTCTGAAGAATTGTGGTCAGGCTGTTCCCTTGTAGATGTTTGCCAGGCTTTGGGATCTTGGATTGGTGCCTCTAGTTTTGACAACAATAGCCAACCTAAGGATTTTGTTTAGCCACATCCTACAGTGATGCTGTTGGCTTTTTAGCAGAGATGGCAAATCTATGCTGATTTTAGAGGTGTAAAATTTTCTGAAACGCTAATGATACAAAAGGTGCATTTCTGTACAACTTTTTTTTTGAACATGAGAAGAGAAAAACAGAGAAGAAAACATTAGATTGTCTACTGGATACTTAGTTTTTAAAAAATAAATATAATTTTAGTCAGTGGACAGTAGGAGTGTTTAGCATGCTTGTAAAACCTGCATTCTTTGGGTTGTTTTTTTTAACTATCTCATTTTAGGAGGGTCATTCTGTGTGTGTTAAGATGTCTTTGTTTTGTCTGATGCATACCTAAAATGGGGGAAAACCTAAAAATAGAAAATCAAAAGTAACTAAGAGGAAAAAAGAAAGGTTATACCTGTAGGGGATAGAAATAGTCTGTTAACATAACAGTAGGTCTCTAATGCAGATGCACAAGAAACTCATCTTTCTGGAAGCAAAAAGCTTCTAAAATGAAAATGTCATCCCCATGTGCATTCATTGTAATGTAGCCCAGGGCTTACACAGGGCTTACAATACATGAGATTTGTAATGTTGCAGTACTACGGGTTCTGAAATAGGACTATTTCAGATAGTGCTGCTTTTCATTATAGAGCCTGCATTGTTGTGCTGCAGTGTTGTCTGTAGCAGTAGTCATACTGTTCCCTCCCTGTCCCATATCAGACCTTTGGTGCAGACATACAGGAACATTTTTATTACCACCATAGGCCAGATTGAAACTCCAGCAATGATCCAATACAGGCTTCCAAGGATTGTGGTGAGGGATGCAGCTGGTGCAGCTAGAGGATGACCTGTCAGGACATGGGAGCATGTTCTGGCTGGCACTGTCTTTGCAGGCACATAGTTTCCTTTTCTTTTGTACAAGCTCTGATTATGGTTGTTCTGTCAGTCATGTTAGAAAATTTCTTCTTGAGTGAAGAAAGGTGTTTAAAAAGGGGCACTGAACATGTTAAGGTTTAAACATACGCAGTCACCTCTTGAGATTCTTCCACAGCTCCTAGGATGTTGCTTGATACTAGTATCTACTCAGACACTAATTTCTGCTACTAATACAGCCAGCAGGTAGTGGTAGATCCATGAAGAGTTGGACAAGATGAGCAAAATGCCAGGGTGAGGGGGGAGAGCAAGGCAGGCCTGTAATTCTGCAAGCCTTCATTCAACGAAAGCGCTCAGCTTAGCAGCGGAGCTGTAGGGCTGATGTTGCTTCTCTGGAGTTAAGTCTTTCTGGCTATGAATTTGCAGATTTAACTTGATAAGAATAGGAGACTCCATCACTGATTTGCTCCATGGAGCAGCGGATTTAGGAGTTGAGTTGGCTAACAGCAGGACTAGGAGTGAGTCAGTCATGATGGTGTGTCTGTTTTTTTCAGATGTTTTAAGACCTTGGCTGGAATAGTTGTCTTGCAGCTTCTATGCAGACCTGTCACTTTCCAGAGACAGTCTGTAGAAATCTGTCTATGCTTTCCCCTCACACTCGCTCATGCCATGCATCTTAGGTGAAGTCTTGTGCTATTTTGAATAGAATGTCCCTCTGAGGTTATTCTGTATCTGTCACTGTAAAATTACCATAGTAGCGTTGCAGCCTCTTTCAACTAGTAAATCCATCAGTTTCAGCTTGGACCCTGTGTTGTCTATTCTTTCTGAGGTTTAAAGTGTGATCTTATGCAATGGATTGGTGTCCATTTTGTAGTATGCAATAGAAAGCAAGTATTTGCTTCAGTAAAGTGGCTCTGAGGACAGTGAATTGGAGTGAATAATATTCTAGGTGGAAATTGTCTTAATTTTTGAAGACTACTTGCTAGGGAATCTGCTCAGCTATTGGATACATCCATCACCAATTAACAGGATAGCAAGAATTGTCAATTTGGGAAACTTCTTGCAAAATATGATCTTGTAAATACATGCAGAATATACTGGCTGCATTCTAACTGCTTTTATTAGGTGACTTGCTGAGTCATCTTAGCTGTGGATTGAAAGAAGTTTATTTTCAGTAATAAAACTGAAAATAGCACATGCTGCTTTTGTTGAGAAAAGCCTTAGCTCTCAAAAGATGGGTAAGATTTGCTATACAGAAGGGAAAAGGGAGACTACCACTTGTTATGTCTTTAAAAGCTATTCCAGCTATACTGGCAAGCTGGCTAGTGGAGGTGCAGCCTTTGTGAACAAATTATTTTGCTAGGACATACTTAAGTTCTTCTTGATCTTAGTACTACTACTTTATTACAGCTATTGACAAGTTGTCTGTCTGGACTGAGTGGAGAAAGCCTAAACAAAGCCACAGTACAGATTAGGCTGCCAAATAACTAGCCACCAAGTAATTCCTGGATCCTAGCCCCATCAGTCTGCCAGAGCACATTGTTGAGACTGTCAGGCTTCTGTTTCCTCCCATTTCCAGGACCATCAGACACGAATACTTCCTCCTAGGGTGTGGTACAGTGTCTTGTCTCACCCTTGTCTGACACTGTTTTTCTCTTTCTTCATTGTGTCCTTAGTGAACTGAGATCCATTAGTATGAGCAGCTGACCTTTTGAGCTCTGCAGTGTTCAGTCTAATAAATCTTGCAGACAGTCTCTCTTTCAAGGAGCCAAGCACAGCAGTGATACTCTAATGATCATCATTTCTCATTGTCTTGTGTGTTTTACTGATTGCATGGGAATGTAGGTTAGTGATTTTGTACATCCTTATTCAAATGAACTGTTTATTTAGGTTATGTCTTGTTTCAGGTTTTAGTTTGTCTGTGGCCCCAGATGAAAGCAAATCTTGGTTCCTGTGTCAGTGTCAGAGATGTTTATGCTGACCTAATTATTGCTTCATTCCCTAACTTGCAGTGAATCTGGGATGTGGTGGTGTCTTTTTGTTCACTAAGTTTGCCACAGTTCTAGAGCTTTTGAGCTTGTATGAGAGAGCCTGTTTTGGTGGTGGCCTCTCCTGCATGTTGCTTTCAAGCAGATCTCATAGGTTGGCCAGCAGAAGATAATTTTTTTTCTGGTGGACCAAGTATCTTCAGCTTCCTTATATGCAATAATTTTTGTGTTTTCATCAGTTCTTTGTTTGAGTCCCATGCACTGAACCTGTTCAGTTCAAGGTAACTTGAGAATTTTCATGTTTGTGTGCACCTCTGTGATGTTACTCTCAGACTTAAGGTGCTTTAAGCTTCCTTTTTTTCCCCCAAAGTGAGAAAGTACTGCAGTCCTCACAGAAGAACAGTTGAAAGAGCACAAAAGGACTTATTGGTTAGAGCAGTGTTTGTAAAATCAGAAGGGATTAATTTATGCTTGTCTATGCTCTTTTGTTAATATTTCTTAAATCATGTCCCCAGTGAACTGTGTTGGTCTGACTCTTTGCTGATATAGCAGCCTTTCAGCAGACTAGTGGTAGGACGTTTTAAGCAGATGAGCCTTCCCATGTTTTGAGCCAAGCTAGTTTTAGGAAAGCAACATCTGAGAGCATGTCAGAGCGTACAGGTCTAATATCTGTTAGAGATGAAGCAGTAAGTGGATTAAAATTCACTCTTCCTCAGCTTCCCAGTCCTACTGAATTGCTAGCTGAACTCCTGATTGAAATAATTGTTGTTGTCTTGCACTGCAGTGGTGTGAGATGTTTGTTAAGGTCACCATATATTAAAAAAAACAACCTATAAATTCTGGATGTCATTGAAAGAGGTACCAGAGTCCAGTAAGCCCAGTCTGGTCCTCAGTGGTTTTTGTGTTGACTGTCAAACAAATCACACAGGAACCATAGTGGTGATGCTAATTTAGTCAGTAGCGCAGTTCCATAAGACAAATCCTAATGTTTGTGGCCAAGGTTAGAAAGCTCTGCATATTAAGGCTTTTGCCTGCAATTGTTAATGCAGTAGAGGAATGCACTTAGTACTTGTGAGGCTTATCCTCATTGGTTTTGACTTGACTGTGGGGCTTATTTTTGAATCTGAAACTTGTTTTCTGGTCAGTTGTTGCAAGTAGCTTAAGATGTAATAAAAGACAAATTTCAAATTTTTTTGCAGAACCTGAACATCCAAGGAGCTGTCTGAGCAATCTGACCTTCTGAGAAATGGGGTAGAGAAAGAGAGATATCTGTATTGCATTGGGTGTATGTTGTTAACTGAAAAGAAAGAACAAATAGGACTGTTCTTGGCCAGAAATGCCATTGTAAAGCTTTTCCCTGGCACAGTCTTGTGACTGACACTTCTAAAAACAATACGCTTCTTTGTATGAAAACATGATTTTCTTCCCAACCACGTGCATGTGATGCAAAGGGAAGATACATCACCTCTTACAGCCAGAGCAGATACTCCAGTTGACCACATAGAGACAGGCGTTCTGCAGGCACCACTTTGTGGTTTGAGGCGTAGAAAAGGAAGATTACACTGATTGATCAAAACTAGTGAAGGTTCACCCTTCCAGATTTGTGTAGTTTGGAGCAGGAGGTCTCAGGTGTATAGAGAAATGTCCAGTGTTCCTTTGTCCATACAGGGACCTGCCCTGTTGCCTTAGCCTCTGCAGCAGCACTTCCAGTCCGACTCTTCCGTGGGACAGCTGTGTTCCAGCAGCAAAATAGGTTTAGTGTAAGTACAGCCTGCATCATCAAAATTCAGTAACGCATTTCAGTTGTAGCATTGAGCCCTAATCGATTCAAATGTGAATTTATTTTGCAAGCACAAGGGAATGCACAGTACCTAAACCCTGCTTCTTGTAGCGTTTGGCTGTGGAATACCTGTGGAGTAAGAGATAGCTGAGCAGGATATCCCTTGAGACAAGCTCGGGGCAGGGTATATGAACAGGATAGGAATGAGTGACAGGGCTTTCACTGGATCTATGTGATACAGAAGCAGCAGAAAAAGCTTTTTTCCCTAAGCTTAGGATTCTCAAACTTCAAAGAATCTTGCAAGCAAAGTTGTGTTGTAGTCCAGGCAGGGCTTTACTGTTCCCCTCTCCCCTGCCAACCTCTTTTCAGGTCTGTGGTTCTGCCTATGTCTCTAATCTTAATTTCCCTTTATGTACAGAAAAAAAAGTGAATAGCAATACTGAGAATAGTTATAGGAACAGCATGTTCACAGACTTTGAAGATGGAGGTCACCTAGCCCACTGGAGCATGTAAAAGCTGCATTTTGTGTTGAGTTGTTGGCAGTTGATAAGCCCAGGGGAGACTGCCAGCTAGTGATTCCATTTCTGTAAACGCGTATGTCTCAAAAATTGAATTTAGATTTCAGTTCTGTTCTCTGCGCTAGGATTAAGGGGATGAGTATGGTAAAGGAGTTAGAAGAAGTCCAGCTCTTCTTGAAAATGTGTTGCGATGCATCTGTACCGAGGTTCAAGTGGCAGGAATTGCCACTTCAGGATACTAATCCAAAGAGAGTATAGAATTTTGCAAAGCAATTCCTCTGCTGCTCAATGGAGTAAAAAGTCATACTGCTCCTTGTCTTTGTTCCAGCAGAGCCAAAACCTTCAGTGTATGTCCTTTAGATAGCTTATCACAAAAGCACTTCTCTGTGAAAATAATTTCTTGTATGTCTTGCAAAAATTAGGGCAAAGTGGTTGTGAAAATAACAGATGATCCATGCTGTGCATGTAAGAATTATTATAAAGAGATTATCTGTTTATGGGAGAATGCTTCATTTTGATTATGTAGCTACATTTATAATCCATGCTTTCTGCAGGAAAAAAGTTTCCTCATGCTGCTGTAGGAAATGTCAGATACGAGTCTTTTTTAATTCCGAAGTTCTGTATTTGCAACATTGAATTCTTAAACAATTTATTTCTGAATTTAGGTGGAAAAATTCTGCAGGTAGAGAACAACCCATCAAAACAAGTTTGTCAGTTGAGGATGATTGTTAACACACATGAAATCTAGAGGTGGTTCTGTATTGACCTTCAGAGGTGTGCAGTTTGCAGTGCTTGCCACTTGCTTTGTGGCCGTAGGCTGTGCTCCGTTTGACAAACAGAGATTCATGAACACACTTAACCTCTTTTCAGTGACTGGAACCCTGGTTGCTGTCCAGTCTGGGTATGAGATGCAGGAAGTATGTGTGTGTGTATTGCCAAGACACCAGCTCTCTTTTCAACTCCAATCTGGAAACTAGTAGTCCATGATAGAAACTCTAATAGTGCCAAAGATTTGCCTGGCTTGTTCAGATTATTAACTCTTGAAGCAATATTTCGTACTGTGTGCCTATATAGCAGTCCAGATTTGAGGAGCTGTTGTTTAATATCCAAGCACCAGGCTGGAGAGGCACGAGGAGCTTTTACTGGTGTAAGATGTATATTTGATGCTGGCTTACTTAATTTCCTCACCCATTTTATGATTCTTTGATTCTGTGTTATGAGCAAGAAATTTTACTCTTACTAAGTCATGGCAGTTTGACGGTGGCTCTGGTGCTGAATAACCATTGATAATTCTGTAAAAAGTAGAAAAATTCAGTATAAAATCTTCAGACTTCTCAACTTCTAAGTTTACATTTGGCTGCAAGGTTACTCTAGTGTTGCAGATTCACTTAACTGCACAAGGTCCTGATAGCTCTTTCAAATCTTAATTAGGATGAGGATCAAACATTTAATCTTTGGTTTCTGACTGGTCTTTTGTGGAAGATTAGTCAGAAACTTAGGAACATGTGGTAGACTTTTTTTAATAGATATGTAGGAATTCAAAATCAAGTCCTGTTCTGTTTTCGTTGACTATTTCTTTCCAGGCCAGTTGATTTTTTGTTTTTGAAAGATCTTCAAATGGCCTCTGAAGTCTGGATTGCTATATAATTAATAACTGGGAGAAAGCTAGATGCTTTTACCACAGGTATCCTCCATGGGTACGGTGGTTCGCAGATACTGCGGAAGAACCTGCCAGGCGACTTAGCATAAATTCAAAACACATTAACATCACAGGGAATTACCAGCAGTTGGCTGAAATGGTGATAACATTTTCATGCTGACACACAGAGAGCCAGGAGGCATGACTGAAGCAGGCCTATTAAATACTGCTCCAAGCTTGACCTTCTGAAGTGTATTAGACCCTTGCTGAGATTTTATTCCCGTGGTACTGCAAACTTGTTTTTTTGGCTTAGCAGGGCTGAAGAAGTTGCTCTTAATAGTCTGAAGCTGTACTTCAGGCTGTGATCTTAATTGATAAACATGACAAATCCTTTAATTTTTCAAGGTTGAAGTCAGCTCATCCTTTTCGTCATGCAAAGATAGAAGTGCTTTTCTTTGGTTATTACTGGGGCATGGGACTTCTGTTGAATGCCAGTGACAATAAAAAAAACCCTTAACTGGCTTAACTGGTAAATCATACAAAATTTAACAGGGATCACTTCCAAATTAGTATTTTGGTATTTGCATTAGTCCTCCACTACTTTTTCTTTTGGAACAACCGCTACTGTGTGTCTAAATAGCAGGTTTTGGAGGGACATATGCCTGCACTTCCAAGACAAAGCTGCTTCCCTGGTTGTAGGTTGTAGGGCTTACAAATGCTGTATTGCAGTGAATTGTGAATGCCATTATGACTCTCTCACTGCCACTGGAATCCTCTCAAACTTAAAAAAAGTGTTATGCATTTGGAAATACCATCCTTCCCTCAAATAGTATGTTAACAGCAGTATCAATTGCCATTTTGTATTGCTGGGTCAGATTTTTCAAAAGCTAGCTATTGTCTTTCCCTGATTTTCTAGGTAAGTTTTGCTGAATTTGTCAGCCTGACCCTCAGTTAATACTTCAAGTGCATGCTCACAGCCCAAGTCTATTGTAAGCAAGTGCTGCCTGAACTCAGGCTTCACTCTGGATCAGCTGGTGCAAGCAGTGCTCAGATGGGGAGCACATATAGCACTCTAAACCAGAATTACTTGATTAATTTGTAGTAAGGTACTCCAAATACATGCTCCAGCCAAGTTCTCGGTGCATCTTATGGATTTGGAAGAGGGCATTGTGCTGTGGTTGCTTTGAGTACCGGTAGGTTGTACAGTACCCTTCACAGGGCAAGAGGTACCTAACAGACATGGCTGAGATGTGGTAAAAACCCTTTATGGTTAGGATTCAGATTAACCCTATCCTAAATGGTGTCAACAGTTCAAGTTACAGGCTCCTTAAATGCTAAAGCAACCAGATGGAAGTCTTCTGAAGTTATTTTAAACTACTTAATTTTGTCATGCAGAAACTTTTAATTAAAGCTAGAAATATAAAATCTTAAAGATTTGTTGCAGTATTTTAATAGTTTATTTAGCAGTTCTGTCTGAATTTGTCCTGTTTCTACCTGCTAGTATTTACAGGTTTCTTGGTAATTACTCTACAGTAGGATGGGGAGAGGGCTAATAAACTGCTGAGGTTTACTAATTTATTTATTTTTTACTGCTTGCTGAAGCATAGCAAGTGGTTCTGTAAATCTGGCCTTCTTTCAATTTGTCATAACACCTGGAAAACTACCAACCATGTCCAGTGAATGTTTCAGCCTAGTTAAAGCTTTCTGACTTGGGTTGCTGCTCTGAAGCTCACGTGGGTTTGTACCAGGAAAGAGCAAAAACTTTATTTAGGGCAGAGAGTTGTGCTGGGCGATAAGTGTAGATCGGAAATCTCTGAATTGAAAGTAAAAGTCTATTTTGAAATTGACAGATTTATCCCTGAGATCTCAGCACTGATGGCAGAGGGTAAGAGAGGATAGCATTTTAAGGAGCTGTTACCCCATGGTGTGCCTCCAGGTCAGTGGATGTCTTGTTATCTGCTGCAGGTGTTCAGCTGTCTTCAGACCTGGCTGAAATGCAGCATAGTCTTCAATTGCACAAAGCTAGTGGACTCTTGATAGATCCTCTTAGTCCCCAAGTGTATAGAAGAATTATAGCAGTCTCCTTGAAAAAACCCAAACCAAACTAAAAAACCCAAGCCATTTAAAAGGGCTTCATGCTTGAGGACATCACACTTCTAGTCAGTAGATGGAGAGTGTTTTACTTACTGCTGAGATTGGTCTCTGTCCTGTCTTATTATATCAGAAAGTAGTGCTCTGTGAAGAGCTTAAATTGAGTAATAAGGGAGACCATGAGTGTGACTAATGCCTCAGGGATAGAATAGCTGCTAGAAATCTCCCTTAAAACCACAAAGAAGGACCCTACAAACCTACAAGTGGCAGATTTTTTAAGGGTCCTAAGTAGGATGGTGTGACTGTAGTGAGACTGGGGCAAGGGTATGCTCCAGACAAAGGTGAGAAACTGAAAGGAAGTGTAAAGGCAGAGTGGATTAGAAGGAGGATGCAGGTGCAGACCTCCTGGAGGATCCAAGTCCTAATTCCAATGTCCAGCCTTTAAAAAGACATATTCGAAAGTGATGCACTATCAGTGGTGTGCTGGTGTACCTTTTCCTTTAGTAACTTACTAATGGAAATAATTCTATTGCTCTAGATGTGATTTCAACCATGCTTTCTTAAAGGAGCAAATTAGTATCACCATGCACAGACACCTTCAATAATGCCAATAGAACACTTTTTTTTAAATGGACAAACTTGTAGCTTTGAGGTCTGAGTGGGGAGTGCTGGTTAAATGCAACAACTCTGTATACCACCTTCTCTTGCTGAAATAGGGCAAAGGATATGGCAGCTTATCTCTCTTTACCAGGAGCCCTGTAGTAGTGATAGGTCAAAATCAGATTTTATTTTGAAATTGAGTGCTGCAGTTCTTATCAATTGCTGTGATAGTCTTAATGCTGCTGTGCAATTAAAATTAATCTGTATCAATATTAGTCGTATTGTTACCTTGTCATAATTCTAACTTCAGAGATCTTTGCATGTCATTAGTAGGCAGAGTCATTCGGTAAATTAAACATGGTACAGCTGGATGCTGTAAATGGTAACACCCCCAAAAGCTCTAATCAAATTTGGTGAACTCAGTGGGAAAGTTACTGTGTATCTGGAAGGTAACACACTGTGGCAGTATCGTAGATACCTGCCATTCAGGAGACTTCCTGCTGGCTCTGCAGATCTGTGTCTGTGAACTGTTGAGGCTGGTTTGCTCCACTCTTGCAACCCAGGACCTGTTAGGGCTTTCACCAGCTCTCCTAGCTGTGGTGTTGCTAGCCAAAGAACCCTTTTGCTTTTATCACTTTTTTGTAAAGGTCTTTCCTCTCTGATGTTGGTACAATTCTGCCACTAGCTATCGTGATTTGCTGTTGAATGGAAGTTTTTCTTTCAACTTCCCTCTCTGGTTTCCTCCCTTCCTGCCCCTGAAGTCAGATTGAGAAATAAGAAATAAAGGAGAAACCTTTTGGTTTGGTTCCAAACCTTAGTTGGTATGTTTGAGGTGAGCAACACCTTCCCTTTAAATCTTCATTGTTATTACTAGATTAGTATGAAGGAATGACTGAGCTTCTTACAGCTGCCACTGAAAGAAAATTAATCTTTACATGTTGCTTTTGTTTGTTCAAGCTCAGTAACTCCTGGTAAGAGGATGTGACTAGTTCTACATGAGATGCTGAGCATCACTACAGTTTTTACGCAGTCTTGAGTACTAGGTTCTGGCTTTGGTACTGCACCAATCTTTCACTGGGCACTAGATGTTTCCCTTCCAGCAGTAACTGTAGTGGGTGAAAATATTAGAACTCTTAAGTCTTAATCCAAGTTTCTAAAATAAATGATTGCCTGGCATTGCTCTGGAAAAACAAAGAGTTTCATATATGGTACATTGGCTAGCAGTAGCAGTGCACATGCTTTTCCAGGCTGTATACGTATCTTGCACAGACTTCTCCGGGTTCTATCTTACAGTGCAGTGGGTAGTCTTTGATAACATCCCTGGCACGTGTTTAAGCTCTGCTTACATGGATGTGTAAACTGAACTGTCTCCCTCCTGATGTGGTGTTGCTGCTAGCTTTCTCACTTCTTCTACAGCAGGTTGCATGGTCTAAGACTCGAATGTTATAGCCAGAGATGAGTCTGTGGCCATACATGCCAGGAAGCATCACAGGACACGGACCAGCCCCAGATGTCAGGCTGTGCCTTATGCTTCATCTTGAGTGACTCTTGTGCAAAAGTTTATGGAAGCAAATCTGGGATGCTGCTCTAAAAGTTCCTGGTAAAGTAGCTAGCAGGGTTTCTTTCTCATCTCGAGAGGAGCTGCTCTTTGAAGTCCATATGCCTTTCTTATAGCTTGAAGAAGGTTTTCTATAGTTTTAACGATGTTTGTGGTGCTGCGTCAGGACTCTTCTCCCTATAACTCAACTTCAGGGAAGTCTTTACTGTGCTGAATGCCTATCGAATGCAAAGGCCAAGCAGTATCAAGAAGAAAAGGCAGTTTAGACTGCTTTCTTAAAAAGCTTTTGCCCAGCTTTTATAGAATGCACCTGTGGCTTAATGTGACATGTCTTATGTTTAATGCAGACAGCCCCCCTTCTGGATATTTTATGTTATCTACAAAATGTGCAAGAGAAATAGCAGCTTTCAAGGCTTGGCCTTTATATTGGAGAAATTAAGCTGCATTACAGGGTCCAGTGAATGGGCTAGTTATCTAGTGAATGGAAGGAGGTGTATGTGGTGGTCCCTTTGTTACCTGCAGGCTTCTGACAAGTTTGGGTAAGCTGGAGTAATTCAGGGCTTGCAACATAAAGCCTTCCTGTAAACTGTCATCTCACTGTGTTGGTGCAGCAAGTACACAACAGTACAAAGAAATCAAAAGACTGTGGTCCACTCCAAAAGCACATGTGTAGGACTCGGGGTATAGGCAGTGTGTGTCTGGTCTGTGGCCACTAGCTAAAACTGTCACATCTACTTGTCTCATCTCCTGTAACCCCTTTGCCTGCATTGCTGTTTGTAGCTGACCATTTTTTTCCACCTATTTGGCCCTGCCCTATGGAAGATTTCTTCCATGGTAAGGGGGAAATTGCACCCGAGCTCCATCCACTGTGGTCTGCTGAAGGGAGAAATTTTAAAAATAAAGCAAAGTCTTTCTTCTCTCCTCCAAATTGTTTGAATCTATCCTGTCTGTAAACTTTTGTCCCTTTTTCAGCTGTTCTTTAATAGAGAAACCTAGACAACTGGTAGTGAAGAGTCCCAAAACATGTAGCATGTGGGCAGGAGACACAAATCTTCTGATGAGCCAAAGTCAGCAAAATTTTCTGCTCAGTGGAAGAGTCTTTTTGCCTAAATTTCTGGGAGATTCATGAGGTGATGTGCCCCATTACTGTGAAAACTGTCATCTGGTAGATATATTGGGAAAGCCCTTCTGTAGCCCTCATTGGTGACATGCTGGACATCTGTGGGCTCTTCTGCTTCTCAAAAGAGCTATAGATACGAAGCTAGATAACGAGCTTTGCTTTCCAAAGGAAGAGGTGGCAGACAGCAGAAACCTCAAATTTGAAGTCTTTTGTCTGGAATAAATGATGGTTCTTTGAAAGATTTAAGTTTACTACATGCAGTGTTGATTAAGAACATGATAATTTTGTGGTGCTGTACCACTGTATATTTAAGTATAACCAGATCTAGGTGCTAAAACCAGATAGTTGTACTTAAATGTCAGCTCTGTGTCAAGAAAAAACTTGATTGGATGTGTGCTGAATTAATATTGATTTAAATTACAGTCTCAGTTAAGCTGAGCCTGGCAATTGTTTGCTTGTGTTGTTATGGGCAACCGACACATTGTAAACTTACTGAGTATTAGATTTCTATTTCATGTTTTCGTGGTCTTTCTGGTAGAAATAGAGTTTCTTCCTATAGATGGGGAACTCTGACAGCTGTCTGGGTACACAGAAACAATGCTAACAAGATCAGGGATTTAGATGTCAGTTCTTAATTGATTATTTTTCTAAATGTCTTTCCACTGTGGAACAGTTTTTCTGATTAATTCTGTCTTTGCTTCCTGGGTGGTCAGGAGCAAATACATCAACACTACACAGCACTCACCCTGCATATCTAAGATTAAAAAATGAATTTTGAGTTTACACTTCAGAAGCTCCTCTGGGATTATGGCAGTTCTCTTTGTGGAGGTATTAGCTGCCTTCCTAAGAAGCCAGCACAGCAGGTGAAGGTGAAACAGACGAAATGAATAGACTGTTCACATCAGCTCTTCTTTGGAGCCCAGCAGCTCATAGCTCTTCTGGAAGCAGTGGAGATGTTGCAACAACAACAAAAAAAAATCCAGAGAAAAATTATCCTGGC
>NW_009952688.1:847486-850001 GCF_000747805.2 Chaetura pelagica
TGTAGGGAACCTTACAGCTCCTTTGTGCTGGATATGATACTTGTGTACTACAGATGATCTCTAATGTGATTTTGCAGCATTGATTTTTTTTTTTTCTTTTACCCTCTGGTTGTTCTCACTGAAGTTAGATGGTAGTCAGCAGCCATCATTGCCTAGAAACATTCTTTTGCAATGAGTGTGATGTCCACATCCCCTGTTCTCCCTGAATAGCCACCACTTACCTTGTTCCTACAGGCAGGATGTGTCAAGCTGGCTTAGTATTGGACCTACAGTTCTGAAATAGCTTCATTTTATGTAGACAACAAGTGCATGAATATGCCTTGATCAGAAATAAAAATGTCTATAACAGAAATTTTTGTCTCTTACATCTTCATGAATTTAATCTCTTACAACTTAATGATTTGGCTATGTCTTTCAGCCCATGGTGCATGATTTAACAATCTCTTTCAGTCTCATCTATGTATCATTTTCTTCTAATAGATTTCTTAAGTCTCTTTCATGGAAGGAACCTCCTGTCCAGTATGGAATAGGATGTTTTGTGGGCAGTCCTTGGCTTCATGGTGGTGATGGCTGTTACAACCACATGGGAAAAGGAGTGAGTATGGGGTCTTGTTATTCAGGAATATCTGAGGATTCATCTGTGCTGTAACCACGTTAGCAACTCCAGGATAGTGTAGAGATGCCTGAATTAATGTTAAACTAAGCATCTCAATGTAGGCATCCCAGCATGGAGCCCAGTAGGGCTGCAAGGTCTGTTCCATAAGGCAGGTAATTTAGCCTTCAGTGAGCTTTGTGCTTTTTTGATGAAAATACACCTCAGGTAACTTGTTTAAAGCTAAGTGGAGTTGTCTTTCAGCTGCATTGCAGCAACTTGTGTCATTGTGGGTCCCTCAGAGCACTGTATTTTTTTTAGCCACATGGAAGAGATTTCCCTCGAAGCTCTGTAGGAGTGTGTGTATTGCCTCTTAGTTACATCTTCACTTACTAGCATATTCAAGCTGCTTCCAGTGAGGTTACTTGTGGAGAGGGAGTTTGGAGGGAGATTTTTTTTCTTGTTCACTTATTTTACTTTAGTTTCATGGTTCCTAAATGCTGTGTTTTGTAGGTAACTCTGCAGGGGTAACAGTGGAAAGCTGGGCATGTGTCTATCCTTTAAAAATGGGCAAGAAAAATTGGTTTATCTTAACAGTCAGTTGCTAGACTAAACTGTAATCAATTTTCCACACACTCAGCTACAGAATATTGCATGGACTTGCATACTGCTACAGTTTGTGCAACACAGTGATTACTGAAGGCAGTTTCTAGAGCTTTTGCAGAGTAACAGTGGATAGACAACAATGCTGCCATGTTCCCTCCTAAAAGGCTATCTGGAAAGTGTTTTAGGAGGAGGTTTTTTTGCATTCTACAGGTGCTGGAAAAGTGTTTCATATTAGGACAAGCTGTGTGGATTGGACTATGGTAACTGTTCTGTTCTTGCTTGAAGTAATTTTACTCAGTAAACCTTTTTCAAATATTTAGGGTGATTTCTGTAGGTGATTTCCATGCTGCCATGGTGCACTAGACTCTGGAGGCAACTAGAAATAATGGAAGATTTCTACAGTGTCCTCAGGAAAGCCATCATACAAGAGTTTTACATTACCTGTATGCCTTGATTGTACCTGTAAAATAAGTAAATGGATGGGTGGGCAAATAGAGACTTAGGTGAAGGTTTCTCCAGATGCTTTTTTAGGGCTGTGTTTAAAGGAGCAACTACACAGGACTTTTTTCTAATAAGTATTTATTTCAGCATAGTCATATCAAATATAGGAAATGTGTGTGCTAAAATAAAAACTCCTGCTAGACCGTTGCTGGGTCAGTGTCTTGTGTGGAAAAAATGGATGTAAATAGTCAGTGCCAATTGATTGTGGTATTTGTCTTGAAGCTGCTGTGCAAGGTTTTGTCTCTGGAGAACAAGTTAGACGTAAATGACTGAAAGAGCTACTAGCTCTTTCTCTAAGAGCTTACTTCCTGGCTAGTCTGTAAGGCGCTCAGCCTTTTTATTGTGCTCTGCAGAGATTTGAGGCTTTCCTACCCAGGGAGTTTTTTGGTTGAGAATTTTCTTTATTAAGATGTCAGTATTTTGCATGACACAGTTCTGGAAATCAGCTGGTTTGTTTTCAAAGATATCACTAAACATGCCTCTCTTAAACAGTCCTCCTCACTGCTAGCCTTTCTGCTGCTGTCCCCCACGTTACTCCAAATTCTGTGGAGTCAAATTCTACTTCAAAAAACAGGGTCTGGCCAGGTGTGTTTGTGTGCAATTGCAGGTTTCTGCACTTGGTGTGGGAGCCACTGAGCTTTTTGTGTGCCTGCAAGTGACTGCAGATGAAGCAGCTAACAAAAGATGACTTGCAGTTTCCCAGCAGAGGTTTGCAGTTTTGGTTTTTTGTGTGTGACAAGGTGTAGCTGTTGGCAATGGGGTGACAGCAGACACCAGCACATGGGTCACAGGACCACCTGAGATGTGATGCAGGCT
>NW_009952688.1:850082-858702 GCF_000747805.2 Chaetura pelagica
CACACACAAAAGAGAAAGCCACAGGCTTGTCAGGTTTTTAGTGTAATGTCATTTCTGCCATGAAAGCAGCAATTAAGCTGTAATTAAAGAGTAGAGCTGGTGAAGAAATGCAATAGGCCGGTGACCTCTAGTAAGGCTTCAGGTGGGAAGGAACAGACCTTGAAGATCAGGTATTTTCTGAGGTCATTATTTCTGACACCTTGGTAGACACAAGTCTGCCACCAAAACCTGCTGAGGTGGCAGCAATAATAAATATAACACTTTGGTATATGCATTGGAAGTGCGCATCTAGCTGTGGTTCATGACTACCATGGTGCTCTCAGCAAAGAAGCATGGCCAGCAGGTAAAGGGAGGGCATTTTGCCCTTCTGCTCTACTCTTGTGAGGTCCCCCCGGCAGTACTGTGTCCAGTTCTGGAGTCCACATCACAAGGAGCTGTTTTAGCAGGTCCAGAGGAGATCCAGAAAGATGATCAGAAGGCTGGAGCACCTCTGCTATGGAGATGTTGGGGTGGTTCAGCCTGAAGAAGAGAAGGCTGCAGGGAGACCTCTTAGCACCTTCCAGTACCTGAATGGGCTACAGGAAAGCTGGGGAGGGACTTTTTACAAGGCTTGTAATGAGAGGACAGGGGGTAATGGTTTTAAACTGGAAGAGGATAGATTTAGGTTGGACATTAGGAACAAATTCTTTCCTGTAAGGGTGGTGAGACACTGACACAGGTTGCCTGGAGGGGGTTGTGAAAGCCCCATCTCTGAAAGTGCTCAAGGCCAGGTTAGATGGGGCTCAGAGCAACCTGGTCTAATGCCCTGTTCAGGGCAGAGGGGTTTGGAACTAGATGATCTTTAAGTTCCCTTCCAGCCCACATCATTCTGTGATTGTATTAGTTTATTTTCAATAAATTAAATGGGAAGATGAATGTATTGATAATGAGGAGTCACTCAATCACTTAAAGCATTAATTACTCTGGTTTTGGGATACCTCCTTATTTGCAGTGCGCTTCTTGACACCTGGTTGTCAGCAGAGCAGAATTCCAAATGGGAGAGGATTTGGTTTTGTACATTGTTTTTATCACTCCTGTGAATATGCAGTATTGCTTTCTGCTGCTGGAAAAGAACAGCGGTTGGTTAGGTAAGTATGTGTGTCCTGTACCAATCTGAACACATTTCTGTACCCAGGAGACAAATAGCAAGGGTTCAGAAATGCTTGCTTAGTTGTCAGCCTGTTCTCTGATACTCTTCAAGTTTTCTTCTTTCAAGCAAGCACTTATAAAGATCCTCTGTGAAAGAGTTAAGCAGAGAAACACTCTTATATCCAAGTTTGAAGTAATATTCCCAGAAAATTTCTTTAAAAGTAGGGGACATAGTGGTTACTTCACCTATTTTCTAAGCAGAAAGACATAGAAGAAGATGCTTGGAGTGTAGAAGGGAAATTTCAGAGAGACGTGCAGAAACCAGTGCTTTGATGGTGAAATTTGGGTTATTATATTATTGCTTATTGTTACAGTCTCAACCCAGTGATCTGTCAGGTGGTGACCAGTAATAATATGGAACATCCCAGGCATTTCACTGGCTAATCTAACTGAATTTTCTTTTAAATACGTAATCAGCCATTTTGAAATTAAAGTCAAATATTTATTTCAGAATCAAGCTGTGTGAAGGAAACTTGCTACCTTATAAATAAAATATTTGGAAGAATATGTGGTATCAATGCTTCATGGTCAAACTAGCAAACTGGAGAAGTCACTGCCTGAACACTTGGTGCCTAAGTTTGATGTGCAGAGCCCCAGATTTTATGGTAATAGTCTCTTCAGGGGCATGAGAGAGATTTTCAGGTTATTAAGCTGAACTAGTTGAATAATTTTATAGCTGCAAAATTAATTGGGACTTGGAAAAAGGGAAGAAAGCTTACTTTGCCTCAAGATGTGAAAGATGTCAGAGGCACAGACCTGCCTGTTCTGAAATAGTGTTGGACCTGTAGTTAGAAATACGATCAATTTTGCAACACATTGCTTCAAGATGTGCATTTATAATCTGAGATGTGCAGTGCTCCTAAGACATCTCATTGCTTTTTAAATGTTGGATTTAAGCTCAAGGGCAGCCTAGGTTGTAGTGACCATGAAATGGTGGAGTTCAGGATCCTTAGGGCAGCAAGGAGGGCTCACAGCAAGCTTACTACCCTTGACTTCAGAGGAGTAGATTTCAGCCTTTTCAGGGATCTGCTCAAGAGAGTGTCTTGGTATAACATCCTGAAGGGAACAGGGGTCCATGAAAGCTGGCTGATATTTAAGGATCACCTTCTCCAAGCCCAAGAGCATTGCATCCCAACTAAGAGAAAGTCAAGTAGAAACTCCAGGAGGTCAGCATGGATGAATAAGCAGCTCCTAGAAAAGCTCAGACTGAAGAACGAAGCACACAGGGGATGGAAGCTGGGGCAGGTATCCCGGGAGGATTACAGAGAGGTTGTCCAAGCAGTCAGGGATCAGGTTAGGAGAGCCAAATCCCTGCTAGAATTAGATCTTGCCAGGGATGTTAAGAACAATAAGAAAAGCTTCTTTAGGTATCTTGGGGAGAAAAGGACATTCAAGGAGAGTGTAGGCCCTCTCCTGAAGGAAACAGGCAAGGTAGCAACACAGGATACTGAGAAGGCTGAGGTCCTCAATGACTTCTTTGCTTCAGTCTTCTCTGGCAAGTGCTCCAGCCTCAACACCAAGGCCACAACAGATGAAAGCAGGGACTGGGAAAGTAAATTATCCCCCACCATGGCTGTAGAGCAGGTTTGTGACGATCTGAAAAAGTTGAAGGGGCATAAATCTATGGGACCTGATGGGATTCACCCGTAGGTCCTGAGGGAGCTGGTGGATGCAACTGCTAAGCCTCCTTCCATCATATTTGAGCAGTCATGGCAGTCTGGTGACGTTCTCACTGATTGGAAAAATGGGAACATAATCCCTATTTTTAAAAAGGGGAAAAAGGAAGACCCAGGGAACTACAGGCTGGTCAGTCTCACCTCTGTGACTGGCAAGATCATGGAACAGATCATCCTGGAAAGACTGCTAAGGCACATGGAAAATAAAGAGGTGACAGCCAGCATGGCTGATGATACCAAGCTGTGTGGTGTGGCTGACACCCTAAGGGAAGGGAGGCCATCCAGAGGGACCTTGACAGGCTGGAGAGCTGGGCCAGTGCCAACCTCATGAAGTTCAACAAGGCCAAGTGCAAGGTCCTGCACCTGGGTCAGCACAACCCCAGGCACAAATACAGGAGCAACTGCATCCTGGGCTGCATCAAAAGAAGTGTGGCCAGCAGGGCCAGGGAGGTGATTCTGCCCCTCTGCTCTGCTCTGGTCAGACCCCACCTGGAGTGCTGTGTAAAGTTCTGGAGCCCTCAGCACAAGAAAGATCCAGACCTGTTGGAGAGGGTCCAGAGAAGGGCCACCAAGATGATCAAAAGGCTGGAGCAGCTCTGCTATGAAGACAGGCTGAGAGAGTTGGGCTGTTCAGCCTAGAGAAGAGAAAGCTCCAGGGAGACCTTATAGCACCTTCCAGTACTTGAAAGGGGCTACAGGAAAGCTGAGGAGGGGCTTTTCATCAGAAAAAAAAAAAAAGTGCTAGAACAAGGGGTAATGGGTTTAAACTGAGAGGGGGAAGATTTAGGTTAGATGTTAGGAAGAATTTCTTCACTCTATGGGTGGTGAGGAGCTGGAATGGGTTGCCCAGGGAGGTTGTTGATGCCCCATCCCTGGAGGTTTTTAAGGCCAGGTTGGATGAGGGTTGGTGCAACCTGATCTAGTGGTAAGGTTCCCTGTTCATAGCAGGGGGGTTGGAACTTGATGAGGTTTAAGGTCCCTTCCAACCATAATGATTCTATGATCTATGATTTGTGCAGTTGACCTCCAATGTCTGGTCAAATATAGTTTCAGCAGAAGAGGAGGAATCTGGGGGGAGGGAAATCAGTTTAATTTGTCATGACACTAGAGACTGGATAAATGTAACAGTGGATTATTTCTTTTGTATGCAGACTGCTACCAGTAGCGAAAATAGTAACTATTATGTTAGACTAGATTTAGTGGCAAATTGGAAGCTAACCTTGTCTAAAAAATTGAGAGACCAGTCATAGAAGTTAAAACCAACGCATAAATGGAAAGTTAGTTGGTGACTTATGTTCCATGCTTGCTAATTTAATTTTTAAGTCACTGGTGTTAATAAGGGTATAAATAATTTAAACTCATCCTGCTATCTTTACCTTGGAATTCAAGGCAATCAAAGCAACCAGGGCTGCAAAGATTATGCTGGCAGGAGCAAAGATGTGTTTTCCTTTGTCAGTTCTGCATACCAGGACATTCTAACCAGGTGAGGTTCTGTGCCTTCATGCTCTGCTGGTCAGTATAGCACAGCTGGGTCTGTACTCTAATGGTCTGTAAAAGCTTCTGGAGTCTTATTTCAATATGTCTTGTTGTTTGAGTTTCTTTTGTTCTCATTAATAAATGTTTATTTGCATGACTTGCTGTTTTGTAAAGCTCATTGGTAAAGACTTAACTGCTCTAATATAGTTGTGTTTTCTCTCACTATAGAAGAATGTCTGCTTATGAAATCACTGCAAAAAGGAGAGTAAATCTTCATCCTATGAATAGTTGCCCATGAACTAGTTATCATTGTATTATAAGGTGTCTTCATTCAGTAGCTTTGGTCCTAACCTCAAGGCATAAACTTCATCCATCCTAGTTTACTGCAGTCCTGGGAAGATAGGCTGGATTTTCTGAGGAGCCTAAGGACTGGAAATCCTTCTGTTAACCATCACCACAGACACAGTACAGACACTGTGTGGAACTGGGGGGCAAGCGCCACAGGCGTGTTCTTCCAAGAAGCAGCCCAGCTCTATCTTTCCTTAGTGAGTCAACACATTTGCCACCAACACTTCTATGATTCAAAGGCTGGTTTACTTGAGGTGAGGTCCTGCTCAGTTTTTTTCTCAGCGGGACTGAAAAATGTGGATGAAATGGGGTAGGTTACAGAGCACGTAAGGAAAATAATTGGGAGTAAAGGTTTGGAACTCTAAACTAGAAAGCATGAGTTTGACTTCCCAAAGCTTGACCCACTCAGAGTGCTCCTGAGTTGTTATGGTGTTACTCTTCCAGATTTGCTGGCTGGATTAGCTCTCACCTGCTCTTTTTATAAGAGTAGCCCAGACCAGAACTGGATGGTCCCATAAGATCATCATTTTGCATCACTTGTGATGGAAATGATGCAGGCCAAATCATGCAGTCTCTTAAAATACCAGTTCTCTGTTGGGCAGAGTATGGTTGTGAGTCCTTAAAAGCATTCAACACTTCAGTTCTATGTGAGGGAGAAGATCCTGCTACAGGGTTACACTGCACACTGCTTACCAGGAAAATGTTCCTAGAGAATTTAAGTGGAGCATGTTTGGTCTGGGCCATTGAGATTTGCTAAAATTCAGCAATGACACTAATAGAATTGGTTTCCAAATGTGGAGCCATGCTTTCATTTCTATGCAGGACCAGAGTACCATGTTCACTGACCCTTAAAAATGCTGAGCATGTTTGGAAGAAGCACATCTGTGTCTACTGAGTCTAATTAGAAATTAAAAACTTATACTTTTATAGCTCTGGGTAAGCAGAAAAGGATTTTAATACACAGGCTATGTCTTGAGATATGCATGATGGGGAAAGAGATGAAAGGTGACCCTAGGAAACCTCTCACTAATTTCTTCCATTTTTGAAGCATTTGCCCAAAAGCCCACTGTGTTTCAGTCCTTAAATACTTTTTATATCTCTAAAGGTTAATGATATTGCACATTTTGTCATCTTGGTTAAAACGCAGATTAATGCCCAGAATGTGGCTTATTTGCCCCCTTCATGGCTGTGTTAAGTGCTACTTTGAAGCAGCTCTGTGGCACACAGGAAAATGGCAGCATATTTTCAGCAACAAGTGGAAACATGAAGGTGTGTAATGAGATAATTATTGAAGTCCAGAGCCTGCCTCCATAATGTACTTCGGTTGCAGCAGGACAGGAAGCTTATGCAACAGTGAGTCTGTCCTTTTTCCCCTGACATGTTTTTGTTGGCTGGTACAAGCCTATTTTAAAGCTCTGCTTTGAAGATAGTTAGGATGCCATATTTCAGGTTCACTGAAAAATAACATTAGGGTACAAGAAACCCAAACGAGTGCCCCACTGTGGAAAGGATGGACAGAATTCAGGCAGATGGAGTCTGTGTGGCAGTTGCCTGCAAGCTGGGCCATGCACTCCTGGCTCTAACCTGCTCCAAGAGATGCTTTCTATTTCCTGATGGTGGTGATCTGGGAAGGATATTACAGTGAGCTAGGGAGAGAATGGTTAAAAGGCAGAATAAACAAATCTTTGTGTAACCAAGATTCATTAGTTTTCCTGGTCAGGGAATAGCCTGTTACTTTTTTAGGAGGGAATGAGAAGGGTTGACTTTTAGAGGAAAAAAACTGGCCATGGATCAGTGTAATCTAATAACCAGCAGAGTAACAACTTGTAAGGTAAAAAGCACGTTAACGAAGGGTGAACTTTGACCACATGGTAGCACAGCACTTGGGGTCATGACTGTATGAGATTATTCAGACAGGTCCCTCTGTGCATCATTTTGTTAACTTTCATCTTGGTTTTGAGGCTGTAAGCTGATTCCTTCTACCCTGTGCTTTAGCTTCTTTGTTCCTGGTTCTCTGATACATCTGCTATTGTCCCCAGTAGTCCAATGTTCCTCTGTATATTAGTTGTATTGGGCCTTTTTTTGTTTGTTTGTTTGTTTAAATGATTGTGATTTCCTCAGGCAGAAGATAAAAAAAAAATAAATTAAGTAGCAGATTAAATTGCTCTGTGAAAGCCTCAGTTACAATAGTGCTGGCTTTTCCCTCTCCCACACAGAGCAAGATTGAAAGGAAGATGTGTTTGGGAGAGGAACCGTTTTGGAGAAACCTGCACTAGTGCTTCAGACCCTTTAAATGAATTAGCTGTCCACACATCATAACAGAGTATTGTCACTCAAGTCCTGCTGTGCTCCATTTTCACTAAGAGAGTTCCTTCTTTTGCTTGTATGAATTCATTTCAAAATTGTAAAAATAAAAATTCATTCCTCTCTGTGGCTCTGGTGCAAAGTGCAAATGACTGTGCCCTTGCACGAAGACATCTGTCACACAACTAGCATTTGCACATCCTGGGGGAGGGTGGTGCCTTGGCAGCCTGGCTTTGAGAACAGTCCCTCCTCAGACTCCTCACCTGGCATGGGAAGGGATGAGTGTGATTTGCAGCCTACCAGCCAGATTTATTGCAAACCATCTGCGCCTCAGAGCAGTCCTGGGTAGTGATCTCAGTGAGTTTCACACCCTGGGAACTTTGTGCAAACATGTCCTCATATGGTGGGTAACAAGGAAGCCCTAAATGTTTCCAGCCTGCAGAGAGGCTGTAGAAGCAGTAGCCAAATCAGGGGTGGGTCAGATGTTGGAGGTCACCAGAGATGGTGATGGTATGGACTAGAAAGAGTCACTCCACCACACAGGGTGCTGATAGATTGAGCCCTGGCACACTGAGCTTCGCTTGCGCAGCCACTTCTGCAGGGATGGCACTTCGCAGTGTTGTGCTTCTCCCTGTGGAGACAAGCTGTTCTCTCTGCATGGCCCAGGGCAGCTCTCCCAGCCCTCTCCTGTTTTTACCACCAGCCTGCAGCTCTAGGGTTGGTTTTGCTAGCCACTAATTACATGTTTCATTCAAAGAAGAAAGGAACGGTCTTGCTGGATATGGCTTTTTTTCCCATTATCTTGGATTTCAGAGCAGCTCTCTGTAATCCTGCAGTGCAGGGGAAGCTCATCTTGTTCTATTCAGATGGAGCTACAAAATGTAAATTGCATGGTCTGAAAACCCTCATCCTCCTGGGTTCCTTCTTGCTGGCTCTGCATAGCCAGAATGGCACAGCATCCTGTGAGCTGGCTCAGGATAGTGGGAAAGGGATAGGAGAGGGGACTGTGCTTAAGGACAACAGAGCACGTTTGTTCTCCCAGAAACCTATTCCCACTGTTCTTTAAGATTGCACACCTGTGTGACCTTCAAAAAAGAGTACAGGCTTTGGGAAACTTGGACACAGGTTTTCCATGTGGCAGAGTGCTGGATAGATGGAATTGCACAGCAGTTTTGGAACTCTTATAGGGCTCAAGAGACATATTTACACATCTGCTATTTCAGAGCTAGAACAAAAGGCTGAGGGAGAGACATTGTGTTTTCTGCCACAGCTGCTGCCAGAATTAAAAGATGTCAGGATTCCTGCTAAAGTGGCCCTGCTCTTTAGTATGGTGGACCCCCATTTTGCAGTACCTGTATAAAATAAAGTATCTGAGTTGGGTCTTCCAGTTGGTTTCATTGCTGGGAAGGCGAAGCATAATGTCTTTGAATCCATGTTGTTTGGGTTGTGAACAAGATATATTTTCCATTGTCTTTTCTCCCATTGTTTTTTTTTAGCTGCCTTTTTCAAAAACTGATAGCTGCTAATGAGACTGTTCCAAAATCAGGGTGAACAGCACTAGTTTTGTTAAGTTTTACAGCTCATGATCCTTTTCTCCACCCTACCAGAAGTACCAGGAACATTCCTGC
>NW_009952688.1:858923-906255 GCF_000747805.2 Chaetura pelagica
CACTGCTGGTGGACAGAGCATAGGCAGCCACAGGAGTCCTGTCTGTCTGAAGATGGAGGACAGCAGCATGTTGCCTCATAGGTGCCAGCAGAGAGGCCAGGGCTTTAGTGCCTTTCCAGGGAAGTTTGTTTTTCCAGCATGTGTGGTCATCTCTTAGAGACTGAGACTGGGGCTGTTACTTCTTTTTGTATTGGCCTGCATAAGCAACTGCTAATAACATCTGCAATTTAAGCCAGGGCACCAAGGTGAAAAGCTCTGTTGTCCTTCATTAGGGCCTTACAGCATTAAGGCACCAGGGTTAATCTTATTAAAGGGCTTGGCAAATTGACAAGTCAATTTTTTTAAATCTAATTGCCCTTGCATTTTGATGATCAGTTGGAGCCACTGACCCTTTGATGACTCAAAACCTCCAAATCACTATCTTGGGCAGTAAACACCTTGACATAATTTCTAAAACCAATGATAAACTACAGCTTTTAAAGCTCTTTTAATGATTAAAAAAAAAAAAAAAAAAAAAAAGCAACAAACTGAGATAAATGCATCTTCAGCAAGTTAGATGTTTCCTTCTGAAACTTAGTATATGTGAGTTGAGACGAATACAAAAAGAAAACCAGTCAAATGTAGAAGAGGTAAATCTGCTGACAGCCTTCTAATCCGATGACTCCCGTGTGGTGTTTCAGGCTGCTTTCTGATTGGCAAACAAGTATACTAGGCCTAAAAATGTTAGTAAGTCTTTTTTAAATGAGTTTTTACTTCTTAATTAAGAAGTTCTAGCTATGGTTATGACCTGCAGGGAAATGTTTAATTAGCTGTTTTCCCTTGCTGGTTAGAGGTCTTCTTACTAGAAAAGAAGAAGCGTGTATGCGTGTGGGATTTCAATGCCTCAGACCTGGTGTAAGCCAGGATTTCTGTGCTTAACACTGCTGTAGGAATTTTCACCAGTGACCTTTACAGGGCAACTCTCCACTTCATCTCAGGAAAGCAAGCACTTGCTTGCTGCTTCAGTTTGCTCTTCCCTTGAAGATAAATGCAGGTAGTGGGAGGCAACAAAAATACACTCTTTTTGAGTGGAGAGTGGGAACATGTTTCCTATAGAGGTGCCATTTCTATCTCTGGGGAAATTCAAAAGCCATCTTGTCGTGGTTCTGAGCAGTAGGCTCTAGGTGCAGGACCAGAGGTTCCTGCAAACCTCAGCCAGCCTGTGATTCTTCTCAGCCAGAAAAAGAGAGAGGGAAAGTATGCACCCTCACAGTCACAGCTATGAGTGGCAGCTAGTAGAGGTGCAACTGGCCAAAGAGAAGCAGGGGGGGGGCATGTGCAGCCAGTGGCCCACGTTTTTGGAAGATGGATGGATGGCCAAGGCATTAAAGATGGTGCTTGGTGTTCCCAAATGAGATGAGGGTGACTAGAGATTGTGCATGGAACCAAAGCATGGGCCTGTGTCTGCTGTCAAGTGTGAATACCTATATGTAACTTGGACTGGCTTTCCATCATCCAAACAATGTTCCCCACTATCTGCCAGAAAGCCCATTGAATTACTGGATGCTTTGTTAAATTCAAGTTGTTTATTTGCAGTTAAGTACCCATAAAAATTTGGTTAGATAGTCTGAAGAAACTGTAGAAACTCTTTCAGTGCTTCTAACAGTGACACCAGCTTTCCCTTCTGCAGAAATGCAGTCACTTTTGGAGAGAGCAGCACACCTTGGGTGTGAGGGGCAAAGGAGGAAGAAGGTGCTGCATGGGCGGGATCATTGCCATCACTTTCAGTTAGTTGGGATAGGACTCTCTTACTCCAGTGTAGAATGCTTCAGTATCTTGCACAGGCATGCTTTGTGCAGTATGGAAGAAGACCGGGAGAATATTGCTGTAAAAGTAATTTAGCACCTTTTTCCAATTACATTTTGAAGACACTGATTTGTCAACATACTGCAGCATCCTTTTTAAATACTTGCTTGTGGTTGAAAACAATCTGAAGCTTGAATTCATATTTCAGCAGGTTGCAGCCAAAATCTGGAAATCCAGTCACATCTGGAGATATTCCAAACGAGCCTGGATGCAGTCCTGTGTTACAGAAAGTTACTTCAGAGACCACCTGCTTTTGCTTTAGGGGATCTTGCAGAAAGGTTTTAACCTGACAGCTGTATAAAATAAGTGACTTCAGAACAGAAATACCTACCCTGGGACATGCTGCTGATCCTTTGCATGTAGATGTGATCTATGTGGCAAAGAGGTGGTGATCTTTAGAAAGATGCTGGCCAGCCAGTAAGACAGGAGGAACTCATACCATTTGAGTGAGTTTAAACACTGAGAACCACTCGTGCTGCCTTGATATAATAAACCAAATCCTTCTCTCTGCAGAGTATTACTGGGGAGATGCTTTGCATCCCAGGAGGGCTGTGGACATGGAAACCATGGGAAGGAGAGCTGACGACACCACTCTGTGCAAAAGCCCTGGGCATCTTTGCTTTTTCTCTAGCCTGTCCATCTGCTGTGGCCCGTTCAGTGGGACAGCCAGTAGTATGTCTGACAGCTTCTCCAATCCCCTTGTTTATGCTTAAACTTGTAAGAATTTTAATTCCAATCTCTTGTTAAACTTTCCTAATCAACAGAGTCACAGAATGTATCAAATAATCTAATTCCTAGCTAGAGCTAGGAGCTAGTGTTTCCTTAGGTTGCAAAGTCAAGGTTTTCCTTTCTTCTCTATAATAGATATAAATACTGTGTTAGAATTCAAGATTTCTCACTTTTTAGGCATAAAAGCCAAGAGAGCTGCCTCTTCTCATGTCTTCAATATTCTGCATGTTTAAACAGATCACCTGCCTAGGCAGCCCAATGGGAATTTAATACAAAAGATGTTAAATGCAAACATACCTTTTAAATGTTGATTGTATATTAGTGTTCCTATTCTTATGTACTGAAGGGAGATAACTTAATTTTAAATACTACATTCTCTTCTCTCTCTTAATTTTGTTTTGGCAGTGATGAGCATGCTTAACAAGGCAATGGGGGCTGTGGAAGCACGCTGTTACACTAATGTGAACTCAAACAATGCCATTAAAAGAGAAGGGTTTTCTTCAGGATTTCTAGTTGGACTGCAAGCAGGGGGTGATCTGCAATCTTGTGTTGTGTCTTACGCATGGAAAGACCAAATTCTGCTATATTAGAACTCATAAAAAATTATTTATAAAACACACCTTGGACCAATCCTGCTCTTGATCTTGACAGACTAGCTGCAAAGGAAAGCAGTATTAGCTCCCCCCAGGATGGTGAATTTGCTGTTAGTTGCTAGCAATAGATCGACTTTCACATGTTAATGTTTAACTTGAAGGGAATGCTTGGCTCTTGAGGATGGCTTGCTTTGCCCCAGCACTACAGGCTGCTTATCAGCCGCTTTTCCTGGGAGAGATTGGATTACTGCTGGTAGGTAGCAGTGAAGGGTCCTGAGCATTAGGATTAACTGAGGCTCTTGGAGTGGTTGGAGGAGTGTCTCTAGCTGGCCTGGTGGATAGTAGCTGCCAGGTTACACTGGAGTAGTGGATACCAATGCACAGCTTTTTTGTGTGCCTCTGAAATCTGGATAAACCTGTTCACATCACATACATGGGGAAATGGGCACCAACTTCCTTTGTCAGCCTGTGTTTAATGGGCCTCTTGGGGATCAGATGCAGACACTCGTCTGTCCTCACTCCTATGGGAAAATGCTTTGCTTATGAACATGCAGATGCTCTGCTGTCCCAGGTGTTTCCAGACTGCTGCGTAGTTTCTCTCTTCCCTTGTTTTTTATTGTATCTGTGAATCACTCCGTGGCTTGTCATAAGTTATTTTTACAGTACACTGAAAGATAAAATAGGGAACTTATAAACATGCTAGGGAGAAGCTACCTGAAATAACAAATGTTTCTAATTATAAAGTTAAAGCTGCCTTTCTGAGCTATTTAGTTCTTTATTATACGTTAAACAACCCGAAAATGTACTTGGATACAATTAGTCTACCAGAAACAATAGGTGAATTGTAAATGAAAACCATCCAGTGGAAAATTACACTGTTAGCCTGGAGCAGTAACTCTGATCTTTATCATACTGCACAGGCTACACATCCACTAATGTTCTGTGAGTCCATAAAGTTGAGGGGACAATCTCTTAAAAGCAGAACCGTTTAAATTTTTTGAAAAAAAAATATTAAATCATTATTAAATTCTGTGTATTATTTTTTAAATATTCCCAGGCTTTTCCACATTATTCTGGTTGAAATGGAAAGTAGTTTATCTTTCCCTTACCAAGACCTATTAGGCAACATTCCTAGAAGGGCTACATTTGGTTAGTTTCAGTCATAGTTTTGGTACCTGCAGGGTAAAAAAAACTAAAGAGGTAACTTCCTGCACAGGGAAGAATAAAAGTACTTTTAATTTAGAGATTAATTAATTTAGAGAGCTGTTCCACAGCTGTGTTTGGATTTTAATCCCTTTCCTTATTCAGAGTTGCATCCTGATGGTCCAGTTTTGCAGCTTTATGAAAAAGCTTTGCTGGCTGTACTAATTAAAGGCTGTGATGCACACGTTCAGCCATCACTGGTTCATGGAGAAACAAGAGTGGCAATGTCACAGCTGGCACAGGAAGAGAAAGCTACACAGGGGTGGGTAGTGAAGGGGACCACACGCATCTAAGTTAGAGAGAGGAGTGCAGAATTCAGGGTGCTCCTTGTCTAAAGTTTGTGTCCTGGCTCCTGGAAAGTCATCACACTGGCTGACATTGACACCTGGAGCCAGCAGTCTGAATACAGACTCTTCATCTGCTTGCTCCACTAAGAGCCAAGGGCATTTCAGATGCTGTCAGAGGTGGTTTGAGTCAGGTCCTCAATAATTACATGAGTTGGTTTAGGCACAGGACATTGATACCTTGTCCTCCTGCAAAACTTGAATAGGAGCCAGTTTACATGAAGCATTCCCTAGTTGTTAAAATAAACAGAAACAGGGGAGGAGCTTTCACTTAAGTGAAAATAAGTGCTTTAGGTGTGTGGTTTTCTGCTAGGGAAGAGGTTGGAGATCCTTACACTTCATTTTACTTACCTCCACCTGTGTTTGTAGGTAGCATATAATATTCAAGGTCTTCAATTACAGAATCATAGAATCACAGAGTGGTTTGGGTGGGAAGGGACCTTAAAGATCATCTAGTTCCAACTCCCCTGCATGGGCAGGGACACCTCCCACTAGATCTGGTTGCTCAGAGCCCCATCGAACCTGCTCTTGAACACTTCCAGGGATGAGGCAGCCACAGCTTCTCTGAGCAACCTGGGCCCAGTGTCTCACTACCCTCAGACTAAAGAATTTCTTCTTAATATTTTACCCAAATCTCCCCTCTTCCAATTTTAATCTACTACCCCTCATCCTGTTACGAATCATTAAGGTATCTGTAGCTTGTTTTGGGGGGTATACTTAGCAGACAGCAATCAATACTTGAATACAGTTCTCAGATGATCTGTTGCAGGAAATAATATGTGTTAAATTAAATTCTGTGGTTTATAAGATGTAGAAGATCACTGGTATGCTTTGGATTAAGGTGATGTGCTTTCCAGTTTTTTTCCTGAGAAAGAAAGGAGGAGTTTGCCAGTGGCATCTCTCTTCTTATGTTGTTTTGAAATGCAACAAAAAGAAACAGTCTCTTTAACCATCTTCTGAAATTCACATTCTTTTATTTATTTTTTTTTAATTCAAGGAGAACAACTGTAGAATTGTTTCTCCAACAACCGATGCGGATCTCTTAACATATGTTTTTTGCACTGACTGGCACAAGAGCAGCCTCTTCTGTCCTGTTGTGCTTCTTTGTTGTTCTTAAATCCTGGTATCTTGACAGCACTCAAGTAAGAAGTTGCTGTTTCCATTGCAGTGTAAGTATACTCTCACTCCAGTAATTCTGCATTGCAGTCTTGCTCCTCTCCCCTTTAAAATTTATCTTTTAAAACAAGGGAACAAAAGTATTGACTTTTTTCCTTACATCTCAGTGCTGGTGCAGCATGTTCAGCTAGAGAGATCTGAATGGAAATGTGAAGTTCCTTCAGCTGGAAGTGGCTTTACAAGACACTTGGTTTAGGCCTTGAAACTTTCATCCATCCATTACCTCAACTGAGCAGAGTTTCTTGAAAATAAGAGATGTTTGGATCTCTTATGTAGTAGTTTGCTTATAAAATACCAAGCTTGCTCAGGTAACCTACAGTCTCCCATTTCAGAAGCAAGGATGAGTCCTCATGTTGCATGGACATTTACTCTCCACAGGCATAAGCAGATGTAGGAGTCTCATGTTTAAAGAGTCTGTTTTTTTCCCTTTTTGTGACAGTCATCTTGATTATGACATGAGATACACCAAGCCTTTGCTGTACTAGCAGAATCCATGAAGCAGTAAAGCCTTGCTGCAGGGGCTTCACAGAGCTGGATCTTGCTTTTGAGGGCCAGTTGATGTAGTTGTGGCTCCAGCAGCAAGTGATGGGCTGCATACTTGTGCGAGGAGTGTTGTAATCCTTGCCTTGCTTTGTCCCTCCAGGGACTGCAGCAGCTGCTCATGCTCTCTAGCTGATGAACACCACAGCTTTGAGGAGACTATCAGATGATAAGGCAGCCTATGCTGCCAGAATTGCTTTTCTCAGGCTCTTTCAAGGAAAAAGCAGTGTGCCAGCCCAGGCTGCCAGCTGAACTGCACAGTTGGAAGTGGTAGAAGGAAGAGGTACAAAAACATACTGTGAGCAAATGTCACAATTTTTGGGTGAATGACTTGTCACCTTACAGTTGGTTGTGGTTGAAGGATGGAATTGTTCTGTTCGTACTTAGAGCCTCATCTGAAAATTTGAAGTCTTGATTCAAATATTTATCATACAATGTGTTTTTTTTTCACCTGCCTCTATTAGTTCATGCTCTCTATGGGGATGTGATTGAAAAGTGATTTTCCAAACGATTTTTTTGTCAGTCATCTGCACGTAGAAGTCTCAACGAGTCACACTGAGAGAAGGAGCAGCAAGTCTTCTTTCCAGGGGCTCAGTAAGAAACCCTGATTGTTCATTGTTAGTGGGCTGGATTCTTCTGCCGTGAGAAAACACCTTCACTGTGATAATTACCTCCTGTAAACTTTATTGGTGGTATGAGACCTAGGCTACTTCTGGAGGCCCTTGGGAAATTATGTTCTTCAGGAGAAGCCACACCATATAGATATTGCTGCATTCAGCAGGGACTGGAGATGCTGAGGAGTTACACTGAAGTAGGGAGAGAATGCAGCTTTAGCATCCTCCATATGACCATGCTTTTGTGACACATATCTTGGCTCTAGATGAACCACAGTACTTGCTCCTGATCTACCTGGTGTACTTCTAATTTCTGGATTTAAAACACAGTGTGTTAGTGCAGTTGGAAATATAGAACAATTACTGAAATCACAGAATCACAGAATTGCTGGAGTTGGAAGAGACCTCGAGAGATCATCTAGTCCAACTCTCCTACTGAAGTAGGATAACCTAGAGCACTTCACACAGGACTGCATCTAAGCAAGTTTAGAATCTCCAGAGACGGAGACTCCACAACCTCCCTTGTTTATGTGTCTGAGTTCATGGTGCTGGGCAGGGAAAATCAGTTTGGCCTGGCTCCTGTATAATTAAGATGCCACATGTTGTCTCTTTGGCGATGGGTCACTGTCAGCACCTCAGAGTT
Organism: Chaetura pelagica; assembly: GCF_000747805.2. NCBI lineage: Eukaryota > Metazoa > Chordata > Aves > Apodiformes > Apodidae > Chaetura > Chaetura pelagica. The sequence continues at coordinate 866,611 of NW_009952688.1, forward strand.
ATCATGGGCATGATGGCAGCAGATACCTACCTCCATAGTTTGCTTGATGTGAACGATGGGCTTGAGATCTAGCAGCTGAAACTGGAGTTCAACCATACAGATGGTTTGGAAAGTTGAAAAGCAGTCACAGATTTACCAAACCTTGCCCTGTTGTAGCTGGGGGAGTAGTTGTATCTGAAAAGCCCATAGAAGAGTTGGAGTAAATGGCCCCAAACTGTACTCTTTGTGCACTTTAATATAATTTCTACTCAGAGCAATTCTGCAGGGTTTATACATAGCGTAAATGTAGAATAATTTAATTTTGCTATGTTAAAGTCTATTAGCTCTCCTGTAAACAGAAAATAGTTCACAGCTTCTTGATAACAAAGAAATGACTGAGGAGGGAAATTTCAGTCAATTACATTTCCTTATGTAAGCACAGGTGTATACTCAGTGTTGACTAAATTGCTTTGCTTCAACTGTTTGCAAATACTGCAGAAGTGGAAGCATAAAAAACAGAGACAGGTTAGATGTACCAGTTATCTTGTGATTAAACATAATGCAGTCCTGTTCTGCTTTGGTTTGGTGGGTTTGTTGGTACTGGGGAAAGGGACCCAGGAGTGGCTCTGGTAAGAAGCTGAGAAGCTCCCCCTGCTCCAAACCCAGCCAAGGAGCCATCAGAGGGACAGTAGATGCACCTCTGCCATTAACATACGAAAGAACATCTGTAACACCTGAGCAGAGAGGCACTTGGGGAGAGAAGAGGTGTGCTGGAGGGAGAGGAGCTGTGCTGGGGAAGGAGAGCAGCGCTGGTGGTTGGTGAGGAAGAAGGGGAAGAAGGTGCCCAAGCAGAAGTTTCCCTGCACCCCCTGGCAGGATGGCAGCTGTGCCCCTGCACTCGTGGAGGAACGTGGTGGAACATTCCCTGGGGGCACCAGGAGGTGTGAACTTCGATTTTTTTGGCCAGTGGATTTGCTGCCAGTGGACTCTGGTTATGCAGCTTTGGAAGACCCCGGTGCCAGGGGAGGTGCCTGTTCCCTGAGCAGCCCGTGACTCTGTGGGAAGCCCAGGCTGGAGCAGCTCCGGAGCTCGTGGGCAGGACTCATGAAGGAGAGGTTCGTGGAGGACTCTCTCCCATGGGAGGGACCCTGTGGGGAAGCAGGGAAGGACTGTGAGGAATCCTTCTCATTGAGGAGAAAGGAGCAGCAGGAACCACCAGCCTGTGAACTGACTCTAAACCCCATCCCCATCCCCCTGTGCCGCTGGGAACAGTGATTTGGGGCTGGGAAGAAGGGAGGGGTGGGGTAACATTTGCAAGCCCTGCTCTGTGTGTGTCTGTGTCCTGTGTGGGTTAGATTAGTGTGAAATTAAATTATTACTTTTCCCCAAGAGGAGTCTGTTTTGCCTGGGACCTTCATCAGTGAAGAACCCTCGTTGTCCTTTGTCTCAACCCACGAGCTTTGTCCTCCTCATCCCACAGTGTGTGATGGGGGGAGCTGAGTGAGCAGCCATGGAGCTGTTCTTTGTTGTGTTGGGCCCAAAACCACGACAAGTCTTAATGTAATTCTTCACATATGGTATTTTCTCTACTGGCTATGCAAGCTGGGTGAAACACAGGTTACAGTTAAGTTGTTGATCTCTCTGGCATAGATGAACCACTTGAGTTGTTTGGTGTGTTTTCTGACCATGACCCAGGTTCTGTTTCTGTGACCCTGTTCTGCTGGGCTCTGGCCACTTTTGTGTGTTGTCCCAGGATTACCCCACATCACACTCCTCAGATGAAAGCTTCTGAAGGCACTTTACACAAACTCTTGCAGTGATGCCCAGTTTCTAGATGTACTGATTGTCTGCTCCTGTAACTCAGATGGAAAATATTACAAGATGGATTCCAATTGTAGACACGGAGGAGAGTTTAACAGGAAATGCAACCAGTTTAAAGCAAGTTGAAAACCTCCAGTTTTTGTCAGGTTAGAGCATAGGTTACAGACAGGGTAGGGACTGTCTTCTTCATGGTAAGTGAGATGTCTCACCCGGAAATTATTATCTCTACAGAAGACTCTATTCAGGAATAATGGGCTCCCAGCTAGCAGCAGTGAGCTACTTACGGGTGAAAATAAAAGGTCTGGGAATAAGGAGAGGGAAATGCTAAGAGCAAAAGATGATGTGTGAAAGAGCAGTAAAGAGCAAGTGAACCTAAAATTATGTCCTGAGGTAGCTGCACTTAGCTTATCGGCTAACCATTATGATCTGTGTCATCAGTACATTATGTGATCATACCTTGTAAAGGGCCAGGATTCTGCTGCCTCTTCTGAAAGTCATTACAACACAATTAGGTGCCTTGTGTTTGTACAGCTGGAGTGTCAGGTTCGATAGATCTGTAATGCAGTAAAGCATGCTGAAGTTGTGCCCAGGGGCTGGGCTATATGTAGATGAGCTTTTTATGAATTTCATCTTAAGCATCAGAAGCTCTCTTTGAGCTGTGGTTCTGGGAGTAGGGACCTTGTTAGATGGGTTTAAGATACCTCTAACATACATATTAGGTAACAGCTGTAAAGACAGCCTATCTTTCAATGTTTAAGCAACACTCTCTGAAAGTGCCTTCGATTAACAGCTCATTACAAGCTTTCTTTGGTGATTCTGTCATTATCTTGTATACCCAGATAATGAGAATGATCACCCAGAGAGACTTCAATTTATTTACAATTTTTTTTTTACTTTGGGAGGCCTCTGGATTTTTGAGCCAGTAACATTCCTAATGTTCTGCCTCTGTAAGTCAAGTGCCTGAGTGCAGCTTCAATCTGTCATTTCTCTGAAGATTTACATTTCAGATAGCTTTTCCAGCAGCGCAGATGTTGCAAACCTTAAATTACTGCACAAAGCTGCTTTTACTGTGCACAAGATGGAACTAGTAGGTAAGGAAAACAGTATCTCTTTCCATGCCTGTCGTCTTAATGATAATGAAAATTTAAAAGAACTATAAAGGGCTGTTTCAGCTAAATATCTCATGTCCAGAGTATTTGGAAAGAGAGTAATGAGCTGAAAGTGTTTCTGTGCCCACCTGCAGTGTTAACTGAAAGCTGTGAAGACGAAGAGGTAGAACCAGGCTCAAGGGACCTTTCTTACAGAAACTTGAAGTGAACCATCTCCGCTGTATCTGAATGTATTTTCTAAGCCATCCTTATTAAGCTAAAAGGCTTCAATCATATTAAGATGTCTTCTTAGTACTTCCCCTTGTATCAGTTCTGTAGGTGACTTACAAACCAAATTGATACCCTTGCAGAAGACCCTGTTCTTATGCTTTGTTCACTCTTCTCTGGTCTCCACATTTCTGTACATGCTGTGCACCAAAGAATAAACAGACACAAATGTATAAACAGACACAAACGTGGACCTAACCTCCAAACATGTAACTAAAATGGTACTGTAGGAGGAAAACTGTGCAATTTTTATTTGCTTTTTAAGATCATGTGTTGCTCTTCCCCTTTTATTTGTGAGCTCCTTATATGAATGACACTTACAGGGAGGAGAAATCGTCAAGATGTGACAGACAGGGAGACAGGGTACTTTGTACGTTGATGAGGGATGTGTGACATAATGGAAACATTGGGGAGCTCTGTCTGAATTACAGTAGTCTGGATGATAATGAGACAGGAGTAAGTTCCTGAGACAATTAACTGAGCAAAAGGCATGAAGCCATTCACAAGGCAATTCTGGAAAAGCATTTTGTTGAAAAAGGAGTATGATAGAATGAAGAAACAAGCCTGTGTGTTGGGAACAACCTTAAAATGTCTGGGGAACAGTCTGGCCTCTGAGACTTGTGATTTGTTTATGTTATTTTCCGCTTAATATCAAATGCTTGCAGGAGGGGACCACTTTTCAAGACCGTAATATAATCCTGCAGCTGCAGCTCCTGACCACTTTGTTCCCCCTGCAGTGTAGTTTGAAGTGTAATATTGGTACTTATTGCTTTCTGGTGCATACTATCAAATGTATTCAGTAGCAATGCATTTATGAAAATGCTCTTATCACAGGAGACAGAACCCTGGAGGAGGATCCTGCTCTCCTTCCTGCTCTTGTGTTGAGCAGCTTCACTTCTCTGGCTCTGTTTTCCCAAATATAAAATAGAGGATAATGATTCATACCTCTCCTGCAACAATGTTTTGAAAGATGAAAAGGTGAGCAGAAAAACCCAGACACAGGGAAAAGAGCTTAGTGTCACTACAGGGAGCACAAATTAAGCCATCTGTGCAATGTGGGGATAGAGAGAAAAAAGCAAACAAAATTTCAGGGATATTAAAATGCAGACAAAAACCATTCTGGATCAGTAGTATGTTGCCTGGGACATGGTGTGTTTCTGATCACCCGTCGTAAAAATGGATATTATGGAGTTAGGAAGAGTTTGGGAGTCTGTAACAAGAAAAAAAGAGACAATGAAAATGCTGAGATTGTTTATTCTTGAAGAAGCAAATAGTAGGAGGCATGCTAGGAGGAGGAAAATAAGGTAGAAAAAAAGATATAAAGGGTTAGTAGATACCCAAACTCCTCCTCCAAAACTAAAGAAATTAAGAACTTCGTGGGACTGAAAGACACTGATCCCAAAGCTGAGTCAGTAGGGTAGGGGGGAAAGATGGGGTTGCAAATGCATTCCTACAGTTCATAGACCTGCTAGCACAATACACCAGTTCACAGATAAGGAGGATTCAAGGATCTACACCACAGTAAAAATAAACAGTCTGAGAAGCAATATACATGTTTTTTTCAGGACCTCCCAGCAGCTCCCTAATTACTGGGGCTTGAAAGGGAACTTTCCCAAGCTCCAGGTCATCCCAGAAGATACTTCCTACCTCATTTGGGGTGAATGAGGCATTTGGTAAGATCAAGGTAAAGTCTGGAGCTGCTGCTCTGATTTGTTAAAATATTTCCTTTGCTCTTCACCAAGTGCTCCCCCTCTTCCAGTTCTTGGTGGAAAATGAGAGTATGGGCAGCAGGAGATTGCTGGGAAGGAAACTGGCAGGGTTGCAAAATATGGTTGCAAGACACACCAGTATGTCGAGGGAAGGATAGGTCTGGGTACAGAAAAACATGGCAAAGCCAAGGACACACAAGATGAAGAAGGGCGTGAAACCAGGATTCCCCTGACAGCCAAGTAAGTAATTTTATGGTCTGTTCTGAGTAGTTTGGCATGACAGATAGTGTCTGAGCACTTCACAAAGTCCTTGTTCATCTCTGCAACCCTCGTGCTAGGTGAGGAGATGGAGTAGAAAGCCTTACAAGATGCCCATAATCCTTTCAGAATCCCTTCCCTCTCTCTCATGATCTTGTGGCTGGATGGATGAGGACTGGAGATAGAGGCTGATTAAAGGCCAGAAGATCATTTGAGGTTTTCAGTCCAACATACCTGTCATCTGATGATTTTTTGCCCCCTCCTGATTCCAGATATTTTCTCCTACTCAAAGCACAGCTCCCACTCACTTTGATAGCATTTATAAGCATTCAGCATATCACACTACCAGGCTGCGATCCAGGAGCCAAGCTGAGAAGGGAGACCTTATTAATGACCCTTTGTGGTAAATCTGGTTTTAGATACTGCACATTTCATGTAAGAGCATAAAGGTCCCAGTTCTCCAGGACAGCCCTGCACTGTATAACCACAAAGTTGTCTTTTATCCTGTGTTCTCTGCTCCCCTGTTCTCTACATGACTTGCAGCTTCTGCAAAGAAAATGTACTTGGGCTTCTTCTGGCAGCTTCACTCAAAAATAGCCTAGGACCAGCTGGAGAGGTACCAGGCATGGCAGCAGTTGGCCTTCATATTACTCAAGCCCTGGAAGAGCACAGAGGTGCATTGTATCACAGATGGCTGACAGCTAATGTCCTCTACTGCTTTTAACCCTGACCACCCCTCAGTGTCCCTGTCCTGTCTCTTTGCTGTCTTCTTGGACTTGTTCTTCTAGGAACATCTTACAACCATTCCTACTTCTTCTGCTGACTACCCATCCAGTCTTTCCCCCATCCCCTGCTCCAGGCAGCTCTAGTCTTCCTGTCAGACCCTGCCTTTCCCTCCCTGCTCATCCCATTAGTCCCCTGTATTCATCAGCCTCAGATTTTGGCTGCAGATGCTGAGAGGTATCACTTAGAGAAGAGTCTTCAGAGTGACAAAATGTGTTCCCAGCACCCCACCTCAATAAAAAGAAAAACTATATGTATATATATGTAAAAAATTATATATAAATTCATATTTATTTATTTTTTCACGAGGCTGAGAAAAATATTTATAGTGCAAAATTTCACCCCAAAGAGTAGACATTTGGCAAGTGAAAAAACCTGTCAAAATGCAAAGGTTTGGGCAGTCCTGCTCACTGAGCAAAGCAAGCAAAACCCTCCAGCCTGCCCTCCAGTAAAGCCTTTGGGAGCCCCAGTGCAGGGCTGTGGGGCTGGTCCATGTCTCCACAGCAGAAGGAACGAGTTCCCAGAGGGAACTGAGTGCAGAGCAAGAGCTGATGATCATGTGCCTAAGCCTGTCCCTGGAGTGTTGATGCTGCAGTCACCCTTTCATCTCACTTCATTTCTCAACCAGGGATCTGGTTTTGCTTTCTGTGTGTGCAGTCAGCTCCCCCAGCCTCCTGTTCCCACCTCGTGCAGTGTTTCCTTCCATGCTCTGCAATCTGCTGTGACTCCTGGAGGAGGGTGGGACAGATGGCTTGATTTCAGCTGATAAAGGGGCTGCCTTCAAAGGAGAGGTGAAGCAGAAACCTTCTGGTCTGATGCCTCTTTCTGGTGCTGTCAACGCAAGTCTGAGGAGAGAAGCTGGAGCTGGAGACCAGCTCCATTGCAAGGAACATGGAGGGGAAACAAATCCTCCTTTCAAAAAATGTTTTCCTCATGCCACTAAATGGTGTTTGCTTGCCTTTGCTTCAGACAGCTCCTGCCAGGTCCAGTTTACCTCAATATTTAAGGTGTGGTCTGATCATTGTTCAGTCTGGTGTGCTACATGGAAAGTAACAGTGCTAAGTATCTTCAGACACTTTGGAGGGGCAGCCTGGCAGTTTGTGTACTGATGACTTCAACATGGTAGAACACTAAACATGCATGTCACTTCCCATCCACGGTGTCTGGCAGGGCTGGGGCTGTTGGACACCTCATTGACCCCAGTCCCAGTGGGCAGCATGGGGCTGGAGGCTCCCCAGGATCTTGGCAATGAATAAACTGTGACCCTGCAATAACTAAGGGAATTAAAAGTGAGCTTAGGAGAGACAGGAGACACTGAGAGATCTGCTGCTTCGGGGAATAAAAATAGCTTTTTCTTCAGGGACCTCGATTTTGCACCTTTATTTTTTTCAGGATCAGGAGTGGAAAGAGCACCTTTTCCCCTTCCCATTGGAGACAGAGTAATTTAAATCCCACATTTATAAAAATAAGCAATTTCCCTTTAAGTCAGCTCCCATGCCTTTGTCTCGGCTTCCCTGATGCTTCCCTGATTAGTCACGTAATGAGGATATTTCTAATAAAAATGTGTCAGGGGAGAAGGCAGCTAAATAGTGCTTTATCAGAGGAGGATCTGTATCCCCGTGGATGCTAATTAGTCACGGAGACACAGGCATGGGGGACAGGGGTGAGGCAAGCTCTTATTTTAGAAGCCAAAAATTATGTGTGCCCTCACAATTTGTGCCCTCAGGCAGGTCTGGAAGGCCAGACCAAGGTAGAGAGCAACTTGAGATCTCCCTCAGCTTTCACATCCCCACCCCTCAGACGTGTTTGCCATGCTGGTGCTTCTGCTTCTGTTTTCAGGGTTATTTCTGTCACAAGCTTGGCTAAACAGAAACTCTTTTCTTATAAATATGGAAATCTGATGCCTGAGCTCTTTATCTCTTGGGACAAGTTGAAACTGTGTTAAAGAGAAAAAGGCTGCTGAGCTCTCAGCTTGATGGCTTTCTTTTCTCTACTGGTGGAGTGAAACTAGTAAGGTTTCAATGCTGGGATTCACCTTTGTAGAATGGGCAAATTATGTCTCTGGCTGTGCAGTGTACTGAAGACTTGGACATGGTGGCGACAATGAGCACAGCAAGGAGAGGACAAGAGCAGTCCTGCCTTCTTAGTGCTGCCCTGTCAAAGCCATTAGTATTGCCCACCAAGATCCTGGCTGAATATTGTGGGGTCAGGGGCCAGCACTGAGTTAGTGTGGGCTGTGGCAGAGTCCTCTGCTCCATCCAGCCAACGCTGGTGTCAACCACTGAGATCCCCACCTGTCTGCAGTGTAACAGATACCATTGGTGCAAGGGCGTTGGAGCTGTTCATCTTTTGGCTTGTGCTGGAAGAGTCTGTGTTTTTAGATTTGTTAAAGAGCTTTGGTCATCCATTATTATTCCTGAGAAATGTCTCAAAACTTCAGTCTTGGAGTGTTGGGCCCCCATAGTGTTTCTTTAGGGCTTTGTTTGGGTCCCACTTACAGCCTCTCTCCTTCCCTTGGTATTCTCAACATGCCTCATTTCTGAGACCAGAGGTGCTTTGATCTTGGACAAATGGACAGATACATGCTTTTCCCTCAGCATTCTGACTGTGTGCATTTGTTATGAAGTAGTCCCAGATCTTCAACTTCCCTAAAAAGCAAGGTGCTCAGTCCTTGAGAATTCATACTGATGACTTTAACTCTTTCTTGAGCTAGTTTTAGCTGATTACCTGAAGGGAGATGCAGAGCTTCCCTGCTGAAAGCCCTTACAAGATCCTTCCATCCCCTTGCTTGTGAGTGCAGTCTAAGAGTGCAGGTGTACAAACTCAGCTTGTGCAGACAGCACAAGGGTCTCTTGGGCTGAAAGCAGTAGACATGGCAAACTCAAAGTAGGTGTGTGATGGAGAGGGCATCCTCTGGTTTCATCATGAATCCAGAGGCTGAAAAAATGTTCTGTGGTCTGCACACATCTCATTTTCATTCAGAAACATCTGACATCAAGCCAACACTCATCAGGTGGCATTGTCCATTGTGTGAGTCTCATTGACTTGAGACCTCAGTCAGTGAACCAGCAGAGCCAGACAGCCCTGCTCCCTGGCAGAAGGGGGATTGACTGGCTGCAGGAAAAAAGCAGGATGAAGAGTGATTGTTGGAGGAGGAAAAACAATTGAACAGCTCAGAAAAGGATTTGATGGATTCGATTAAAGGTGTCAGGTGTATTCCAGGAGCAAAAGTGAAGACCTCATTCGTCTTACACATATAGGAGTTGAACATGTGAAAATCAGCTGCTTTTCTTTAAAAAAAAAGGGTCCTAACAGCTAACTGGAAAAGACAGAGTGGCCCCAGAGTATGCTAGTAATAGGTGTGACATTGAGCCACTGATTGGAGCCCTTGGTCTGTTGAAAGGTATGGATGTGAAGCTGTCCCAGCCTTTCCTGCTGTTGTTCTTACAGCCAGAGGCTCTGAAAGCTTAGTGTCATTATATTTGCCATGCTGGATCCAGTCTGTGGCCTATAAAAGCAATTATCTGATCTCCAGGACATTGGAGGAAACTTACATCACTGGAACAGGACTCTTACTACTGTTATTTTCATTATGCTGGGACATTTTTGTAAGAATATATCACCTCTGCAGAAGTCTGCCAGGACCAGCCAACATTTTTAGTGATTCTTTGGGGCAAACTTTGATCTCATCTCTTATGTACAGCTGGAACAGCCTAGGTCCATGCAGAGAGGATCTGTAAACCATTCTCTGTATGCCCGTGGCATATCAGCAGTGATAGCACCACTTTGTCAGCTAGTCTCTCTAGTTGTTTGGGCTGTCCCTGGGAAAGAAGCACAGTTCCTCTCTGCCACACAGGAGAGTCTCTGGTCATCTTGGAAATCTCAGCTCCCTTTCTGAAAATAGGATTTTCCCCTTGGTGATGCTCCTTTAAAGCCTTGAAGAACTAAAGATGGGACACACCATGGAAAGACGCTCGAAACACTAACCAGTGTGCATGAACTCAGTTGCTACAAGAACCTACTGTGGTTCCTTATGGACAGCACTAGGTCTGTGCAGGGTACTCCAGTTTTCTGTAGGATTAATCTACAGTGTGTAGCCAAGAGCCCAGGCTTCTGTTCCTGCCTCTGTCCTCCAAACACACTGTGACCTTGGCTTTGACACTTGCCTAGGTTTGTAATAATTTTGAGGATATCTCTCCTTGTGAGTTAAGGCTTAAGGAGCAGTTGCAAAGTTCTTTGGAAGGTTCTGAGATCCTGGTTAGGCCAGATGCAGGTTGCTGAACTAACAAGAGCTACCAAGGAATTTATGATGCTTTATTGCCCTTAATACTCACATGGCTCGTTTTGCTTCTCAGAGCCACCTCACTTGAGAATACAATCAGGGAAGGTGTAATGTCCTCACATGTATATCCTTTAAAAAGAAATAAATGTTTTGGTGTTGAAGCATCCTGAAAACACTCCTTGGTTAATAGCTGGTTTTAAATAGTTATTGCATGCCAGCCACCCAGCAAGTGCTGCAGGCAGTGGGGAGTGCAGTGTGGCATGTCTCTCATTTGCAATGTTAATGATCCAATTAAAGCCATGTAAAGTTAGCACAAGATACCAAACTTATAAAAGTGTTTGGTAGTAGTGATGCCTTATGTACGAGAGAAGAGCCTGGAGGGAAATAATGTTAAATATACTCTCTCACAATTGCAAGGAAAGGATTGGGGGCTGATCATCCTGCTAGTTTCTCAGAGGGAAAACTCTAACAGAAATCATGTAATTACTCCCATTTTTCTTCCTTGTCTGTCAGTTGCTTCCCTGAAGTATTTGGTCTACTTACTGAATTGGTGCTTCCTCTGCTACTGTAGTGTCCCAGGATTAGTCATACATTATCACCTAAAAAAAAAAGGGACTTTCTTCTCTGTGCTGCAAATGCCATTTTTGAGTAGGAGAACAGACCTCTGAAATGTCTTGTTCCCTTTCTACAGCTTATGCCTTTCTGTTTGCTGCATTTTCTTCAGCTTGAATGTGGCAGTTGGGCAGACCCACAGGGGCTGGGGTTCCAAGGGGGTGTTTCAGTTCAAGCACTGTGGCATATACAGGCAGACTGGCACTTCTGCCCAAACAAAGGAGAGGCCTGAACCCCTCATTACCTGCCAGTGAGTTGATCTACCCCAACTGCAGGTGTACACAGTAAAAAGTAATTTCAGTGACATTCTGGTTCAATATAATTAATTAGATCTGAGGTTTTAATCATGAAGCAGTAATAACACTGCTGGGTTTTCAACTGGTAAAGAGAATGGCTTCAAATACCAGTTTGTCTTAAAATTATAAAATAATCGTGTTCACAATTTGGATTTTTTTGTGTATATTGCAGACCTAATTTTTTTACTGCTAAGTAAGGTCTGTTCAGCAGTTGCTCAGAAGAGAAAACCAGCAATTTAGTAACTGGTGCATTGGCAGAGGTAGTAGAAAGTCAATAAACAATTGTTGTTTATTGCTTTATTGAAACGGAGTCAGTAGCTATCAGAATGTATTCCAGAGCACCAGTCACTGTGTCACTAAAATGCCATTTATTTTCACTTTGGTATAGGGTGGTGATGCTGAGATGAGTAGCTGGGGCTTTGGATCCAGCAGTGTGCACATGTCTTTCTGAGAGCCTGGGGCTCTGGCCACCATGTAATTCTGAAATTCCATCGACATATATATGAAACTTAGAAAAAATATGTTTTTCTTCTGCTTGCCCAGAAAGAAAGTGAAGACAAGCCATGGTCCCTGGAGTGGGTGAGGTAGTTTGGAGAGCCTCTCATTCCCAGGATAAACTGATGGTTTTTCCTGAATGAGCCTTGCTTAGAGAAGTAGGCTCCTCTCCTCTTAAGACAGATAAGAGATTATAACACCATACACCAAATCTGGATCAGGCTGCCCCAAAACTGGATCAGCTCTTTGAAAAATGAGTTTCTGTCTGGGTTTATGGGAGCAATTCAAAAAATGCATCAGGTAAATGTACAGCCTTACCTCTACAGTTTTCTCTGATATTTCCTTGCAACTCTGCTGCAGTTTAAGGTAATAATTTCTTATTGTCTTGATGAGAAACATGGAAAAAAATAAAATAAAATACTGTCTTCTTCTCTGTGGCAGCCAGTTCTGTATCTGAAGACAGCTTTTGTAACCCTTCCTTATTCTTCCCTTTTATTCTCTGATCAACCCCATTCTTCCAGTGTTCCTGATGGTTGTAGCTTCTAGCTTTTATTTATAGGACTGCTGAGGGGATTTCATCTTCCTTGAAATAATGGTATTAAAAAATGTATGCTTAAGCTGAAGACTGGGTGGTGTACAGGAGAGAGACTTCTGTGAGGTTTGCAGGCTCCATTCCTGCCATACATCCTGATGTGACACTTTCCTTCCCTAGCTGAATGTTCTGTTACTGACCATCTATATGGTGGATTCATCTTGATCCATTATAAATCTCACAGCCTTTGTGCCTTTCCTTTTTTGCTGTTTCTCACACATACAGACTATGTACATCTCGATTCCCAGTGGTTTCGTTCCCTATGTGGTTTTTTTTAAGCACTTTGTCTTCATAGATATTTCATATCTGTATTATAGTGGCACCCAGAGGCTGCAGAGTTCTGTTGTCCAAACTGTTATGAGGTTGTACTTTTACATACCCACCTGTGCACATTTGAGTCCCCTCCCCAGAAGCCTGCTCCCTACAGCTGCATTTCACAGGATAACCTACTGTGGTACAACTTGAAACAAAATGAATCTGCCAACAGCATAGGATTTTCTCTTCCCAGGACAGAGAAATTTAAGGCATAAATATGGAAATTATAGCAACTTCTCAGAGACCCAGGGTGCCTCCGGTACTTGGGGTTCATGTGGTTTGTCACTTGTTTTTCTGCTAAGTCAGTCTCTTGTGCACAGAACATCCATCAAGTTTTCCAAACTGAGCATTTGATGTCAAAAAGAAGCAGAACACTTGGGCTTGTCCTTTCTTTTTATCATTTGATTGCAGCATGTGATCCACATGGATGGCTTCGGAAAACAAGGTCTGCTGATCTGTGAGCACTCACTGTAGGCTGTCCCAGGGGAGTCTGCATTGAGACTTCCAGCATCTTTAAGTTGGACAGAAGGTAACAAGCACATAATTGGTTAGTATTGGAAAGAGACAAAGGTAGCTGGATTATACTCTTGAGGAGTCTGCTCATACTGATCCAGCTGGTGATGATCAGACCAAAGCCTCTGAACTGTGGAGAGTAGTGAGCAAATCCCTGTATATTGGGTCTTTCCTTGAGATTAGAGGGTCTGGACAATCTTCTCCCTGTGCTTCATCCAAAAGCAGAGTTGCTTTAATGATCACAGAATTTCCCATAGACAGAAGAGTGGAGAATATGTTTTGTAGGGCTGTACAAATGAGTGATTTTTAGGATTGTGAAGGGCAGGCAGATAGAAACATCTTGTATCTCTAACTGCACCGGTTTTTGGCTCTTTAGAGCTATTTTTCCTCCACAGTCAGTGTGGGTTACTGAGAGATGTAAATTGTAAAAGTCAAAAGGCTATTGACCTGGTGTTTTATGCCAGGTGTTGTGTTTCTTGCTAGGTACTGCAAATGAAAGGAAGCATTTCAAAAAAGAGGAAGAATAAAAACCCTGCTGAGCATGCCATCTTCCTTAAACCCCAGATTTTAGTTTAAAGTGGTTTCAGTCTCTCTCTGTGCCTCTGCATACCCAGGATTTACAGCACTCCTGCTCTGTGATGGTTCACTGGAACCCCAGTTTCTGATGTTCAGAAATGGCACACGGTACACACTCTAGCACATGGCTGTGCCTAGCAGGAGGGCAGTTTTCAACGTCCATTGTATTGACCCTGTAGAAAAAAGCAAACTAGTAGGGAATAATCCAACTATTCGAGTGCTGTGGTTGTGCATGCCTAGATAAGCTGAGAGCATGTGGGTAGAAAAACTTTGATTAAACTCTGGCCCCAGACAAATGTTCATGCAGTGGCCTGAATGAATATATATATATTTATTTTTTTTTCTCTAGGAATTGAAACAGAAGAAGGCCTCAGGAACAAAAAAAAATCTCTTAAATGTATTAGATTTCCATAGCCATCTAGACCTCCTGCAGCCACAGCATGGAACTTGCCTTTTGATTGGGAGTGTTGTGTGCCCCACAAGGGGCAGAGAGGGATCACATCATGGGGACTGGGATCAGTCACACCGTGCAGTGGAGATTTTGACACTGAGGTCAGAGCTGAATCCGTGGGTTTAGGGAGGCTTGGGAAAAGGGACAAAATTGCCAAGTGAATTCCCATAGTGGAGGCCTGCGGTGAGTCTCTGTGTGCTCGTAGGCATTCACAGGCGAAAGGATAATTAGTCAAGTAAACGTTTCTCTGGGTGCATGAGCTAGAAGGAGAGAAATGCACCCGCTCAGTATGCGGAGAAGCAAAGTGTGTTCCTGCAAAGAGGCTGCTCCTGCTGAGCTGCCGTGGGAATGCCGTCCTTCTCCCGGCTGGGGGCGTGGCTATGAAGCCCTGTGCACTGCTGGGTGCAAAGTGATGGATGGGAAACACAACAGTGCCTCAGCACTGCTGGGCCAGGGCTAGATACCTGCTGGCACCGAGGATGCTGTCTGTGACCCGGCTGTTTCCTGCCGTGGGAATGCCGTCCTTCTCCCGGCTGGGGCTGTGACTATGAAGCCCTGTGCACTGCTGGGTGCAAAGTGATGGATGGGAAACACAACAGTGCCTCAGCACTGCTGGGCCAGGGCTAGATACCTGCTGGCACCGAGGATGCTGTCTGTGACCCGGCTGTTTCCTTTTGGATCCCTTTTGCTCTCTGGAGGGAGCAGGCCTGACCTGTGTATGCAGTGCTCGTCACCCAGACACTTCTGTGCTTGTTGTGGGTCTGTGGTGGGGCCATAATTTGATCTACAGGGGGTCTGCTGTGCTGCTGAGGCAGAAAAACATTGCTCTGAAGCTTCAAGGTGAATTCCTGGTGTGGACTGGCATTACTATGGACTCTGGTGCTGTGCCCGTCATCATTATTCCCACCTCCAGTGTCACAGGCAGGGGTGCAGTCTCCACCAGTTGCCAGACCTTCCCAGTTGGTGGGGAGAGGGAGACAAATCTTCAGAGATGGATTCATCTCCTCTTAAGATGAGCGTCTAAGACAGGATGGAGTAAGTCACTCTTTGAAAAGCATCTTTGTTTTCCCTGGAGGTCAAGGAAGCCTTTTCTGCTTTTTGGTCTGGAGCCCAGCTTTGATATTGCTCCAACTGAGTCCTCTGGTCAAGGACCAGAGTCTGGATCCTCAGAAACACCCCAAAACATTTCTTCCCTCCTGCTGTTGATGCAAACAGATGTCTAATGTCACTGGCAGGTTACCCACAAGGAATACTACTGTCAGCAAATCAGCTTTGAAGAAAGGCAGGGGCTGGTTTTGATTTGAAGAGTTTAAGCATAATATGAACAGTTTGAACCTGAACTAGTCCAGGTGTCCAGGCTCCTTCCCTGCTGACTCTGAGGTCACATGTCCCTGTTCTGGACTGCACCAGCACAGGAGGTTGTGTGTGTCATACGTGGCACCATGTCCTTTACCATAACATGTCCTCTCCCATGCTTTCCTGCAGTCAGCATATTGAAGTTCCAAGAATTTGCTTGTGCTCAATAACTAGGAGCTATTGAACTAAGAACATCCAGCTGTTGGAGTCATGCTCCTTAAAAATGGCTGCATTCTGTCTTTTACCAGACTGTCAGAGGAAGGGTTACCATCTGAGAAGACTGGACCCAGGTAGTGGCCAGTTACAACCTTATGCATCCCTCTTGGTGAGGTTCTAGCATGGCTGGGAAACAGCTGTGTCCTTTGTGTTATCTGGCCATTCCCATGAATATCCCTTTCCTACAGCCTGGATCCTGGTCTAGCCCCTTCAGCTGGATGTTTTGAGACTGCTTCCATGTTACAGATACCGTGAGAACTAGTTGCCATTTGAGATAATAGAAAAGTCTCTGGCACAGAAAATAAGGTTGATTATTTCAAGTCAGATTGAAGGTCTCACCTACCCTCCTTTCATGTCCACAGGAGGACAAAAACAGGGTAAGCCAGTCCAAGTGGCTCCTTGATTCCTCCCCTACAGCAATTCATGTGTGGGGGCAGCCTGAGCCAAAACCAGTACTTTTGTATTTGATGGATATTCTTTCCAGTTGGTTTTCTCACCCTTTCCTGAGCCCCTTTTAGCATCCACAGTGCTCTGTGGAGAGCTACTGAGGTTGGTTCCAGCTGCTATATGTTGACTGGCACCTGTTGTCTCACACTTGTATGAAATAAGGAATAGCTGGTCCCTATTCACCTCTTCATACCACTCTCCCAGAATCCCATCCATTGTCAGTCTGGACTGTATTGTTCATCATCTGATGGAATCTGTTATCCAAGATCTCTTCCTTGGGTGAGAGTAGCTGGCTATAGCTCATAATATTTCATATATAAAGTTGGGGTTGTTTTTCTTCTGTGTACCAGTTCACTTCTAGCTTCATTTAGCTGCAACTCATATTTTTGCCATTCAGCTGCTGTATTTTGTCATTCAGTCTGGTTACTAAAATAGGATTTTTACCTTAAAATGCATGTGATGCATAATTTCTGCCTAACTACGTTCTCCTGCAGCCTGTCTTGTTTGTTTGCAACCTGCTCTAACCTTGTAAACCAGTCGTTAAACTGCTGTATTAAAGGGAAAGTGCAGCAGTGACTGCATTAGAGGAAAGCAGAAGAAATAGCATATGGTTCAGCATAGTCTGTATAATATTGAATGCAAGGTCTTGTCACCACCACCCATTTTAAGTACTGTCAAAATCTACTGGATAGTGCAAGGAAGGAGAATTTTTATAATACGTTACAACACTACATATGTTATTTGACCAATTTCTCTGAAATTGGAACCTAATTCAAGAAGCACATTTTGCCTCATGAGCAAAACATTACAAAGAGATAATATGCACTCCAGAGAGAAGGCAGGAACTGAGGAGGAAGTGACAGTGGCTCACTGGGTGATTTTTTTAATGAGAGTGAAGAGCAATCCTTTGAAGCTCGGTGACTCTGCCTTGCATGTAGATTCAGTGCCAAATTATGGGTTGCATTTTTATAGGAAATTGTGCACAAAATACAAACTCCAGAAACTGATGGACAGTATCAATTAACCTGTTCGGAATTGTATTTTATAGTATTTAGTTTCTGATGCTTTGTTCCATTTCTTGCAAAGTTCTAGTTTCTTCAGATGTAGGATCTAATATTGGATGTTTGTTTTCCCTGTGCAGCTTTACTGATTGTAAATCTAGATTTACATCACATGGATACACATATATATGCATGTTCAATTTGATCTCTAGCTTCTAGGTGGGAAGAAGTCAACATGTTTGAAAAGCAGCTTTAATTTCCCACTATGGTGATAAGTAGAGATGGTTCCAGGAGGTTTGAAGTTTGCTGTGAAAGGACTTCAGATATTTTTAGCGGTGACAGAACTGCCTGAATTCGTAGTTTCTCTCTCTCTGAATCCTTTGATGTGCTGTACCACCGAGTAGGATGTGACCAGGATTAGGTTGTCTGCAAGTGGGTGTGAGAGGGCACACTCCATGTTTGGGGAGCTTTGGGTTTTGGGGGGATTTCAGTGACAGTGAATTATGCTGTGCTGATTGATTCTGACATAAATGTCTCTGGTTAGCCACAAAACAGGTCCAGCATGGGAAATACAGTCTTCTTCATCCTTTTGCCAAGAGGAACTGGAGATTCAATTCTCCTAGTCACTCAATCTTCATTCCTTCTGAGCTGGACTTTCACATTGGTGCTTGTGAGCTTTTTAGTTTTAATCATGAGGTCAACAGGTCGACTTGGAACTCTGCTGAAACTGTAAATTTGTGTCAAATAACACCCCAAAGAGTCATCACATGAAAATGGTTTGGCACTGCTGCCAGCCCAGACTGAATTTGAACTGATGACCCACCCTCCACGTTGTATTCCCAGTATCATCCATCATATAAGTCTGATGTTGAAATCTGGCATTTCCAGAACTACTTTTAACATACTAAATGTGCTTCCAAAATTCTGTGTTTTCCTCCTGACTTCCAGCCGTTCAAAACACCAGCATGTTCTCTTCTCCCTCTGAATGCAGGTGGGGATGGACTCGCCTAACAGCCAGCTAGGGAAGAGACTGCATAACTTCTAGCTAAACCATTCTGATTTGTTTCCTTTTCTTTCTTAACAGGATCCAACAGCTGCATCTATTTCGGACAGAGACTGCGACACGAGGGAGGGGGAGACTGTAGCCATGAACTATAAGCCGTCCCCACTGCAAGTGAAATTAGGTGAGTCTTTGCTGATAGAGAGTAAAAAACCTGAATCCAAGGTCTGAAATATGGTGAGGTCCCTTGTGGTATTTCCATGTGTGTGGCTGAGCATCCGAGCTCAGCTCAAACAACTTCCAGAGCAATTTTATCTGTGATTCTGCTGCTCGGGGGACTGGCCTACAAACATGTAAGAACTGTCTGTCTTGGGCTGTGGTAGAGGAAGAAGCTATGCCTTTGAAAGGAAGCATAACTTTTTAAACCTACAGGTTTTTATCAAGCTAAGATCAAGGCTTTGCCAGTTAAAGAATGCAGATAATATATAGGGATTGTAAAGAGAAGAGCAGATAAAATAACTGCAAACAAAAGTGAAAGGATCAGAGACTTGGGCCACTACCAGGAAAAGACAGAGCTGTGTTACTGTGAGAAGGAGGGCTTCTAGATTAGTACAAGTTCACATACAAATACTCCTGCTGTTTCTGAGCAATATTTTTTTTAAGTTCTGGAAGCAGAATTGTCCAGTTAGGACAATACACTGCTTCCTTGCAAGACTAATGTGTACAAGAAGACAGTAATTCACACATGGCTGTCCTGCTTCCAAAACCTGAGACACTATTGTGTCACACAGACTGAAGAGCCTGATGAAGAACAAAGGTCAAAGGAACAGTGTGCTTTTTGCTCAAAGCATGGATAAAAAACTGGGAATTTAAGTCTGGAAAATTTCCCAGTAGGAGCAGGATGCAGTCTCCTGGTTGTCCTTCACATCAGAACAAGTTGCACTGACAGAATGATTCTGGAGCTACGTGAGCATGACTATGCCAAGTTGGGGCAGGTTCAGAAAGAACTGGGTGCCCAGTTGTTCAGTGGGAGAGCTCTGGACTCTACCACATCAATGAGAGGGAAGGTCATAAGACAGCTAAAGTTTGGAGAAGATTTAGGAAAGTTTGGGCATTGATATGTGATTATGAAGAGATGTTCTTGACAGACACATTTTACTCAGGGACGTGCAGTACTACTGCAAACACTGATGTTTGCTTCATTTGCAAGAGGAGCCTGGAAGAAACACCAGGAAAAGGCTGAGGAGCACTTGTGAAGTCTCAGGGCTCTGCCTGAGTACATGGTAAATTGAATAATCAGACAAATCTGGTTGTAGCACTGCAGGAAGGAATGTCATGGAGTAGACCCATGGACAGCAAAGGAAAATAGAGTAGTTGAATAGTCAGGGAAAGTTGAATATACACACACACAGCAAGATCATGCAGCAAAGTGGAGGACCTTGAGCTACTGATGGAGGATTTCAGCAAGTGCATTGGAACAGAAGGTCTGTTCTGCAGTTGCAGTCATGAGTGCTCTGAAACCAGTGGCTACTTTTCAGGAAAAGGCAGGGAGCAGCAGTATGTGTTATTGACAGCTAAACTCACAGTTATGTAAAAGGTTATCACTGCCAGCATGCCATGTGCCACCAGGATCCTTTTTCACTGCCTAGGGAGTTCTGTAATGTTATTAGAGATAAAATTACTACTGCAATAGTTGTTTTGGGTAATTTAATACCAGGAAACAGGTTGGAGAGAAATTTATTGTATTGTTGGTAAAACTCAGATATTCTTGCATTTCTAGTCAATAAAAATATCCCCCAGAGGTTCTCTAACGTGACAGGAAATTGTAATATTTTAGAGGTGGCTTTGGTAAGTCATGACATTATAGGAGACCTAATCATAAGAAATAGGTTTGAATTCAGGGATAACAATTTCAATTAATGCAAATTAAATTAAAAAGTAATTTGAGGTTGGTCTGTAACAAAATTCCATTTTATGAACTAATAACTTAAGCAAAATCAGTAGTTTGTTTGTCTCAAAACAGATCAGATAGTGCTGAAGGATAAAGTATCAGAAGAAGGGACATTGCTGATGGAGTTGTCCAACAGTCATTTCATTTATTTATTTATTTATTAATAACTTGCACACAAAAAGCAGGAGTTGACAAAAAAAGCATAATTGTTTTTGGGAGACACCAGTACAACAAAGTGTCAGAAATACCATAGAGAAAAAAACCATGAAAACTGAAATAACACAAACGAGAAAATTAAGACAGAAGAAACTCAATCTACTGTAAACTAGAATTTACCAGATGGAGGTGACTAAGGAAGAGGACTCCTATTATGTCAGTTGATTGCAAGGTAACTATTAAAATGTACTAATATGTGAACATATGCCATAGTCACACTTCTGCGGAGTTCACCATCTTTTTTTCTAAGGATCAAAACAGAATGATTAGTCCTTTTGCCAAAATTTCTCTCTTTCCACATAGGAATGAAGGGTCTGAACAGTTTTTGCAGTAGATAGAAGTGTGTCATTGTCAGGATCTCCTTTCCAGCCAGTGCTCCTGCCCAGTGAATACTCAGTGCTGACCACAATGTGCTTCTGAAGGTAATAGTGGGTGAAACCTACCTGCTTAAGAGGAATTGTCTTAGGAGGCTGACGAGCATCTTCCTGCTCTGTCTCTCCAGAGAAATCAGTTCAAACGCCTCTCTCTCTGCCTGTGGAAACAGTGTGCTTCTTTACTTAGGTGAACTCATGTCTAGTGGCATTCGGATTGACTCTCTATTCTTAGTGATGCCAAGATGAGCTCTAGGTTACCTGGGGAAAAACAAGACTATCAGCATTGTCTTTAGCCAGTGTAAGATGCCTTTAATCCACATCAGTTCCTGCTGCTGTTATTCTTAAAATCTGCCCGACCTTTAGAATTTTCAAGCAGTTTAATGACTCGCATCTCTTGGCTCTCTCCCCTGTTCCTCCAGCTAGTTTGGTTTGGGGTTTTTTTTGTCTCTTCTGCATTAAGCTTATCAGGATTTTGATTGGTTTTAATCTCTTTAAGGCTAGACAAAGTTAAGGTAGTACATAAATGTTTAATACCTTAACTGTCTGGGCCATTGTTGGGAATGGTAGCAACTAGGATTTTAATCCTATTGCAAGTTTTCCATATGGACAGTGGCATTTTCCACTGTTAAATCAGAATCAATTGTTCAAATACCAAATGCTGTGATGCAAGGTTGATAAATGTCATTTTTCGCTCTCTGAAGATCTGTGTATAAATCTGTCATATGTGCTTGCTGGAAGACTGGTTCAGAGTGAGCTCAATTAAATACCAACCCAGCATGAATACAGCTCTTGCTTCCAGAGCCCAGGGTGACTGGTGAGCGACACAAGCAGTGTGCTGTGCTGCACACACTATGCACGCATTTATCCTGCTGCTTTAGTGGTCTTTTCCTTGGTTGTTTCTCCCCCCTCTAAATAAATACATTCGGCTATGTTTTTGCTTGAGGGATCAGTTAGATTCAAGGAAAACCTCACTGGTGGCTTATATTTCTAGTGGGTCCCCAAAGGTTGCATCTGGTTTATAAAAGGAACAATGAATGTTGCTGCTGGGGTCACATTGAGAAGATAAGAACCTCACGCCAAGGGAGAATAACATCTCCAAGTTAGTGTAGCTCATAATCTTAAACCTTTGCTGATATTATGTTAATATTATTTGTGTATTTCTTGCTTTTCTAACACTGCTACTTTGTCTTTCTCTCAGGAACTGTAAGGTTCAGCCATGCTTCTTTCTTGCAAATCACTTGATAATGAGGCTCCCCACAGCACTGTGGGGGGCTGGGTGTCCATTAGTGCTTAGAAGATGTCTCCAGCATGTCCTTATTAGGAGGCATATGCAGATGGAGCACATACCACAAGCCTTTTGAAAAGAGAAGAGAGTTGTGACAAGGAGAGAGGGAGGAAAGGAATAATCCCCAAGTGTAAATCTCAGGGGCTCTGTATCCACTGGAAGGCAACAGATCCTCATGGGATCCCCAGGAGACGAGATATTATTTTAATGAAGCTTACGCCATCTGTTTTTCTGGTTTGCATTTTTAATTTTCCTTCTCTGCACTGAAATCCCCATCCAGACAGTCTGTCTGTCTTACCTAGCAGTCAGTGACCTGACAGTTCATGTCAGAACTGAACAGGCAACATGGCATTTGGCTGCAGTGCTGCAGAACAGGCTACAGTGGCAATGAGGGATTGTGGCAGTGGCATCTTCATCAGCTCATCCACCACCCCAGGAGCTGGGCAGCAAATCTCCCACATCTCTCTCTGCAGGTGAACATAGGGGAGAGAACACAGGGGATGAACTCTGATAGTAGCCCTCATCCCTCTGAGTTACCTGTTGCCTTAGCTGTGAGCACCTCTTCTTCTTGGACTAGGTAGAGAATGAAGCTGGTTTCGGAAGATTTCACAGTGGGGTGCCTAAAAGTGTATGAAAAATGAGTGTTTAAGCTAGGCAAACTGGGTACCACTTAAACTGCATTTAGATGGGTCTCCTGGCAGGTGACCAAGAGGAAGCCTAGTTCATATTGATGCAGGCTTGAAGGTCTTTATGTGTTTTTTTTTAATTTTAGATTTTCTTTGCAAAGCTTCTTCTAATAAAGTGACCTGAATTGCAAATGTAGGAGATAATTTTCCTGCTTTCCTAGCTGCTGTTTTGTTCCCCTACCAGCTTAGAGGTGGGGATAAATAACAAGGCTGGTTATTTATCTTAATATCAAATATTACAGTGGCTGGCTCATACTTCAACCCCATAAGGGGAAGCAAATGTCACGAAGTTGTCTTTGGTGTAAACTGCTGTAGCTCAAGTATGTAATCCACCAGCCTAGCCAGAAACTCCATTTGCTTCAAGAGGCAGGAAGCTGTAGTAACACTAACAGAGAAGACCTGTTTCATTAGTTAATAGGATACTAACACTTCACTACTGCCAGCTGCATTCTAGGATGTTCCTCTTTTTTTTTTGTAGGAGACACAGTGCAGCCTGCTCTTAGTGCAGGTCACCCACAGCCCAGCTACTGCTGGGACGGAAATGCTGATTGCCAGGAGCTTAGACCTGTTGCTAGGGTGAGCATAAAAGCCTCTTGATCTACCCCAGCCTGGCCTTTTGTCTTTCTGTGTGACAAGAGAGAGATGAGAGCAAGTGAAAGGCCATAGAGCTGCCAGAGCCAAGCAGATGGCTCAGGGAGAGGTGAAGGAAGTCTTGGTAGAAAAAGTCATTCTAATCATGGTGCTCGTCCTCCAGGGAGAGATCTTGGATGGGACAACCAAGGCTTCTTGTCTGCTGTTGCTTCTTCCTGTATAACTCCCGGATTTACTTGGTGATAGCAGAGGAGTTGATTATCTCTGGCTTCCACAGTCTCTAGATGGGGATGGAGATTCTCCACGGGGACACCAATTAGGTGCATCTGCTTCCAAGCACTGAATTATTTCACTTGTGCTATTGTATGAATTCTTGCTTGTTAGCAAGCGAGATTCTCAAAAACCTCAAGCAAGTAGCTGGAATGATGTTTGCTTAGAGCAAGCAACTCTGGTAGGGTTAAAATACCAACAGAAACGCCACTGCACGCAAATACACCATGTTGTTCCCAGCTATGCTGGACCTCACAAAACTGAGGATCTGATTTATAGCTGAGCCCCATCGTGGTGGAGACTGGAGTGAACAGAGTTAATCTGTTTGGTGACAGAGACTGATGGCACAAGCTGTGGTGTTAGCTCCTGCCTTCCTGCCTGCTGCTGCCCATTCATGGCAGACACTGAATTTCTGTGTGATCGAGGTGGAGTAGTACTGGGAATATCAGTCAATGAGCTGAGAACTACAGAGCTGTCAAGGTTCAACATAACAAAATTGGAGTGTTTCTGGTAGAAACTTTACAGATAAGTCTCTAACCCCAGTAAAGGACACACTGCCTTTATCTTCCTCTGTTGCTCCTAAGACTGATCTTTCAACTGGTGTAGTTAAATAATTTCCCTCTCATAGAGTTGGATGTAGGTTAAGAGCTTGTTTTAAAGCATCTCCATCGAAGAGCCAAAAAGCACACAGCAGAACATCCTGTCCCAGTGCTGTTCAAAAGGATTCCTTGCTCAGAGATCCCCTTCCAAGGCTGCTCTTGCAAGACAAAAACCTGGTGCTGGGGGATGCAGTCCCAAACAAAGCAAGCAGCAAGTGTCTTGTATTGACTGAATGGCTTGGTTACCTGCCTGCATATCTGGCTCCTTTTCTGTGTCATCTCTTCCCAGGCTGCTTCACAGCTTGTAGCTTCTATGCACTTCATACAGAAAACAGAATAATAAGGGAAAGTTGTAGCAGACTGGACAAATCAATACCATTAGTGTATCCTTTTGTCAGTACTTCTTCCCACTTGCTCTTCTCTAAGAAGACGATTAATGCTAATTAGGTACAGCAGCTGTTTCTGGGAGCAAGCTCTGTAGGTAAATTAGGGAAACATTTTATAAAAAACTGTAACTCTTAAGCTGCATCCCCAGGTTCCAGCTTTATTGACAAAACTGCAGATTTCCACATCCATAACTGTTTGCATGGCGACCTCAAGTGACATCATTACCTTAAGTGCACAAAGCCATTTTCCTCCCCTGGGAGCACCCGTTTCCTTGAACACAGCCTGTACTTCATATGGGAGGGATGAGTAATGTGGAAGCCAGAGTACAGCAGCAATATAGCACTGCTATTGATTTTCTTGATGAAGATAGAACTGCAGCCTACCACTTGGAGGTCTCCTGGGGCTTGGGAGGAATTTATTTAAACATTATTTCATGTGTTATTATTCTTTCCATTTATAAGAGAAATTGTGTATTCAGATTTATTGTAGCATCCTTCCTGTAGGGTATCTCCAGGCTCTTTTTGGAGGATACAAGAGAGTGAACAGCTGCATCACATTAAGGGCAGTGTGTCTGTCTGCAGACACAGCAGTGAGGATAAGGGCAGAAAACTAGTTGTGACAAGCAAATTATTGCAGATTAGTTAGAGGATAAATAGAGGGACAGAAAGTAAGAGGTACACGAGACACCGTAGCTGAGCCAGGCTTGGGTGAACAGTAAAGCCATTAAAAGATTCATTGAATCATAGAATTGTTAAGGTTGGAAGGGACCCTAAAGATCATCAGGTTCCAGCCTCCCTGCCATGAGCAGGGACACCTCACGCTAGACCAGGCTGCACAAACACTTGTCCAACCTGGCCTTGAACACCTCCAGGGAGGGGGTTTCCACAGCCTCCCTGGGCAGCCTATCCCAGTGCCATAAAAAAACCAGAGCAGTTCACTGAAGTTCAGATGAGAGTTCTGGACAGGAGGGAGTGTGTAAGTGGGTGAGATGGGAAGGAAGTACCAGTCAGCAAATCCCAGAAGCAAAACATGAGCACATGGATATGAGCATGATGTGGCAGGATGTTCACCAAATGAGCCTAGTCTTTCTCACTTGATTTGTGATGCCAGCTTCACCGGCCTTTCCCAGCCCTCCCGCATCATACATTCACCTCTTCTGTGACCAGTTACGGGGTACCCACACACCTCGCAAGCTGATAGACACACACCCACTCACATCTTGTGTTGCACTCACCACGCTTGACTAATATACCTTTAGATAAAAAGTCTTGAAGGAGGAGGAGGCTGTAAGGTAGCTGAATCATTTTGTTGGGCATTATCTGATAGGGACCCTAAAGATCATCAGGTTCCAGCCTCCCTGCCATGAGCAGGGACACCTCACGCTAGACCAGGCTGCACAAACACTTGTCCAACCTGGCCTTGAACACCTCCAGGGAGGGGGTTTCCACAGCCTCCCTGGGCAGCCTATCCCAGTGCCATAAAAAAACCAGAGCAGTTCACTGAAGTTCAGATGAGAGTTCTGGACAGGAGGGAGTGTGTAAGTGGGTGAGATGGGAAGGAAGTACCAGTCAGCAAATCCCAGAAGCAAAACATGAGCACATGGATATGAGCATGATGTGGCAGGATGTTCACCAAATGAGCCTAGTCTTTCTCACTTGATTTGTGATGCCAGCTTCACCGGCCTTTCCCAGCCCTCCCGCATCATACATTCACCTCTTCTGTGACCAGTTACGGGGTACCCACACACCTCGCAAGCTGATAGACACACACCCACTCACATCTTGTGTTGCACTCACCACGCTTGACTAATATACCTTTAGATAAAAAGTCTTGAAGGAGGAGGAGGCTGTAAGGTAGCTGAATCATTTTGTTGGGCATTATCTGATGTACACCTTGTTGCTGTTGTTAAAAAGACTGGCAACCCTGACTTGGCAAGGCTGCCTGCTTGACATCCTTGACAAAATCAACACAGAAAAGGCAATAATACTGTTTTCTAGCTTCTCAGAGCCCTGTGTCCTTAAATGTAGATTCCACCTGATGCACTGGCCAACCATACATGAACATTTCCCTAGTTCTGAATTACCCAGATGTTCCTATTTCTGTAATTCCTTGCAATGTCTCCTTAGGTAGATGAGTTTCTGCACAGCACTCAAGGAAAGCAAGTAGAGCCTAGTGTAATACATGTAAGCTGACTCCAAAACTGACCACAGCATCCATAGACAGTATTGGATTATGCATTTTTTAATGTATTTTATTTATTTATGATGAGCCTTAAACTGTACCTAATGGTTAATTGAATTTCTTCTGACTATACAGTGATGTGGGCCCCTCTTTTTCTCTTCTTCGTGCTGCACACTTGGCTCTTAACCAGGAAAGGTTACTGTGGGCTTACTGAGTGTTGGGTCTAAAATGCTCTATCAGCACATCAGGCTCTATTAAGTGGAAATAACACATGCTTCTCAAAGGGAAGGCATTTGTGGTGGTGTAGGAAGTTCTCTGCAATTACTGGTTTTTAACAGCTGTCCTTAGGTGTAGAAGATGCACAAAGCACCCTGAAAGCATCTGCTGCTTCTCTGAGATCTTAAAGGCTCCTTTGAAGATTCAGAACTCATAAAAACACACAGATCTTGGTGCATCACAGCAGGAGAGCAGAACAGATAAGAATGTCATCAATATCCCGTGTCCTTGTTAGCTGGGATGCCATGGTGGTTTGGATGTAAACCTCGGTTGAGCATGAGCAGAGAAACATCCAAGGAGCTCTCCTCCTCTGAACCCAGGGACAGCCTTGTCTCCATGTGCAGCAGACAGTGTCACACCCTGCTGTGCACAGCAGAGCCTCAGTGTGCTGTGCCAGCAAGAGGTGCAGCTGAAGCACCACCTGCACGGCCAAGCTCCTAATGTGGGAGTTAGGGAGAAGTACCACGTGAAATGTTGGAGAGGAGGTAGGACAGGAACAGTGACAACAAACTAAGCACAGTTTTTGCCCAGTTAGCAACAGTCAGACATGTCATAGAATCCTAGAATCACAAGAGTATTAGGGGTTGGAAGTGACCTCTGGAGATCATCGAGTCCAGCCCCCCTGCTAGAGCAGGATCACTTAGGGCAGGTCACGCAGGAACACGTTCAGGTAGGTTTTGAAAGTCTCCAGAGAAGGACACTCCACAACCTCCCTGGGCAGCCTGTTCCAGTGCTCCATCACCCTCACAGTAAAGAAGTTTTTACTTATGTTGACGTGGAACTTCCTGTGTTCCAGTTTTTTCTGTTGCCCCTCATCCTATCACAGGTAACCACTGATGAAAGACTGACCCACTCTTCTTGACACCCACCCTTCAGGTATTTGTATACATTAATAACGTCCCCTCTCAGTCTTCTCCAGACTGAACAGCCACAGGTCTCTCAGCCTTTCCTCATATGACAGATGTGCCAGTCCCTTAATCATCCTTGAAGCCTCTCTCTACTCTATCCCTGTCCCTCTTGAACTGGGCAGCCCAGAATTGGACACAACATTCCAGATGTGGTCTCAGTATGGCAGAGAGGAGAGGAAGGGTGACCTCCCTCAACCTGCTGGATACACTCTTCTTCATGCACCGTAGGATGGATGTCCATCAGTTTTAACTCAGAGGTCTGGGGAGGATCAATTCTCAAAAGAGGGGGAAAAACTTGGAGAGAGGGCTGAGTGAAGCAGGTCATGGAGCAATATGGGCCTACACTGAACACATGCAAAACAGGCTGTTTTCTGGATTAGCAGACAGGTAGGAGCAACTCTACTGCAACTTCAGCTGTTATAGTCAGCATCTCAGCTTGGGGTCAAAGATACCACCAGCCTCATACACCAACCAACATCACTGCTTTACAGAGGAGGCCAGGAAGAGGAATAAAGCTGCAGTGGACATGGTGGAACTAGTTGTGCTATGAGGCTTCTGGATCTTGCGAGTCCTGGCTCGGACTAAGAGGGACCTTTGCCCTCTGACAGTTGTTTCACCCCTGGCAATAGCAAGGCAGTGGCATCTTCAGCCCATACTAGTCACAGCCTTTCTGTTCTGCTGTGTGCAGAAGGCCTTCAGGCACCTCTCCTCCTTTTATTTTTAACCCCAAGCTTTTTTCACAGCTCTTTTCTTATTCTGCTTGGCAAGCATTCTCTATAATTCCTTCCTCACTGAAGGAGAATAAATCCATTTTTATAGATGCCACATATTTACCAAGATAAGATTTTACTTAAGAAGTCACAGCAGTAATTGGACAGTCTGATCTCATTTCTCCAGTTGCTAAACACAGTTATCACTCAAAAAGCTTTAATTACTGCCTGAATCATGGCTGAATAGCTCGTGCTGAAAGTCTGCATTTATTGTGTCGTTCATGGAAATGAGACATCTCAGTCTGGTGCTGTGCAAAGTATCTGCAGTCCCCATTTTGATACTTCTTCCAGAAAAAATACTGGCAAATGTTCATCAGATTTTAAAACGTTTGAGAATTCCCCAAACCCTTGTTCTCAATCTGTAGAAAAAATGTGCCACATAGACATCATTTGAATCCTTTCTCCAGGTCCAGTTACAGGGGGAGAGGACAGATAACAAGTATGTTCTTGACAGATAGATCCAAGTCTTCCTGTATTTGCTCAAAGAATCTTTTCCAGCTTCTCCTGTGTACCAACAGTGATCTGTTTGCTTCTGCCTCCAGCCTCAGTGCAGTATGAGCAACAGACTCCTGTTCTATCTACTCGGCTTTGCAAACTGCTCCTCTCCCAGGCTTCATCCCACTTTCTGTCTCAGTGGAATCATCCTCACTTTTTAAGACTGCACAGCTGAACCATTGCCTCTCACAGACTCCTGCCTTCCTCTTCATGTCCCTTTCACCTGTAAACTCAGCCCAAATATTTTTCTTTCTTTTTCTCTTTTTAACTCTATGCCTTTCTTATTTCATCTCACTGCTTACCTTGAGAAGAGCTTGAACTGGTTCAGCCTGAGCCTCTGTCAATGGGGAGCTGGTTCAGCTCTGTCGTGCAAAGTACCCAGGTTTATCGCACAATAAAATAAATCCTCTACAGGGCTTTTTAGGCAATTCTACTGCAAACCCAAAACCATAATATTATGGTTGCTATAACTTCGAATTTTTCAACCTTCTGCTCTAAACACAAAACAATCCCCACTTTTTCCAAGCAATCTATATACCCTCTATTTTGCTCACTGCTGTGAAATCAGTACTATCAAGTCAGTAGGTGTTGACATCTTTTGAAGGAATGAGGCAGTTCTTCTGTCAAGCTTGGTAGTTTGAAGCTCATGAGCTTAAAGGTGCTTTCTGCCATGAGTAAACATCGAGCTGGCTATGAGAAGAAAGTTTAATCACACCAACTGTTTCAGAGCTGCAGGCAGCCCCTTCATTGCAACAGAGCTCCCAAGGAGCAGGAGCTGCTCCATGCCAGAAGACATTCCCTCTCTGTCCCCCACCACTACCTGGCCTAAAACGGAGCAGATTTAAAAAAAAAAAAAATATATATATATATATATATTTGCTCTGATTTATTTTATGTACTGGTTGTAGGACTAAGAACTTGAGAGAAGAGATGAATAGTACAAGTGAGACAGTTGTGCTTTGTGTAAGTTCATCTGAGAAACCATGTTTGACATATTAAATGTCACTGTGCTAAAAATATGTCTTGAACAAGGCTAGCATATTTAATATTTAAAGTGGCGGTGTCAGGCATGAGTAGTTTAAGTCCAGAATGGAGGCCACTTTTAAAATCGAGATTTTCAGGGTTTGCCGACAATTTTTACAGAAAAAACAGGTATCTAGGGATTATGCTACCTAGTAAACCCTAGCACAATTTTTTTTCCCTGTAAGTTCACTAAAGAGAAGTATGTAATTGGTTGTTCCAAAACCATTTGCAAATTCATGTCTTATTTATAGGGTTGTTTTAGCTATAAAATGTTTGAGAGGCTCAGGTCACAAAACAGCTCTGCCTTATTTAGCTACAGGCTTCCAGACAGAACATGGAAGACTTAAGTTCAGTTCCTTTTTCTGCGTGAATGGCAGAACTACTGGGCTGAAATGAGGCTTGATGCAGAGTCTGATCTGTGTGGCAGGGGGTGAAGCAAAATGTGAGAGCAAAACTCTGACATAGTTATTTCTGCGCAGGCAGATGTTACATTGTCATGGGCAGGTTGGAAGGGGCTTGGAACAACCTGGTCTAGTGGGAGGTGTCCCTGCCCATGCCACAGGGCTGGAACTAGGTGATCTTTAAGGTTCCTTCCAACCCAAACCAGTCTGTGATTCTATGTTTCTCTGTGCCTCCCAGCTCACGTCACCACGTAATTGTTGCCTGTGTGCAGAAGGATGCACATGACAGTCCTTGAATGTGGCTTTGGATCCTTTGGACAGTCCTTTGGGTTTTGCTATCTTTCATTGAAAAGGAACGATCAGTAATACCAGGAGGTGATCTTAGCTCCTTCACTGCTGATGTTCTTCTTTCTATCTGCTCTCTATGACAAAGGAAAAGCTCTTGGTGATTCTACCATTCTCAGAAAGAACAGTGAAAGCCCCCTGTGCAATAACTAGGTATTTATGGGAGGTGGGTAAGGTCTACTTCCAACACTACAATATACAATTTGTGTTTTAGCACAAAAGAGCCATACAGATTCTTTAGAGGTGTGACTTGGAGAAAAAAATACTGCAGAAGGAGGAGGAATAACCCTACAGTCCCTGGTCAACCAAAGGCAGGGAAGATGAGTATCTTTTGAGAAACAGGCTCTTTTCCAGGTCGCCACACAGGACACACAAGCACCAGTACCACCTTTGCCCTCTAGAGTCCTTCTCTGCTTTCAGGACCAAGTATTTAACCCGTGATCATCAGGGCCTCCAAATGGCACAGTACCTGGGAGTTTCCGTCTCCTTAGATAGTAGTGTCATGAGTGCATTAGAAAAGGCTATGGCTGCTTTGAGGCTGTTGGCTAAGTGAATTCAAGCATCTCCAGGGGGTCTACAGGACACTTGTCTCACCTAGAACCAGGCTGTAATTTCCTTTGCTTCAGGCTGGGGCAGAAACAGAAGAGAGAGAAAACACAGTGCCAGGTGTCTGCATTTAGCTGGTAATGACAGTGGGAGATGACCAAGGTTGTCTGGAGAGCTGTAAGAAAAGTGGAAACTTTCTCTGTGCTAGTGAAGAATAAAATCAACATGGCTGCATTGACAGTAAATTGCCTGTAGTATCTAGTGGGTACGTCATCCTCAACCTGTTTCTTTTCTCACCTTAATCCCCTTTAGGAAATACGTTTCACCATGATACAGTCAGACACTGGGGAACTTTTCCTAGGGAGATTGTGTCATCTCCATCTTTGCAGGTTTTGAAAACCTGACTGAATAAAGCTCTGAGCAGCCCATTCTGATCCTATAGCTGATCCAGCTTTAAGCAGGACATTGAGCCACAGAGCTCTTGAAGTCCCTTCCCCTTGAAGTATCCTGGGATCCTATTCCTAGTTACAACTCTGGTTATATTTTTTAAAAATTCATATACTTTCTACTTGCTACTGAAAAAGCCTGTCTTAAGTCCTGCCTATTTATTCTCTTGTGTTCCCAACACCCACATGATACCATTTGAAGAGGTGGACTTAAATGATTTGCATGGCACAAAGCAGTCCTCTTCCATAGCACTGGTATGTACCCTGATAAACAAGAGAAACCTAATTGCTACTTGATTTTCACTCCATTACAAATGTGAGGTTTTTTTAAATTCAAGTTATTGCTCACTATTTTTTCTCTTTAGTTCCCCAGATCTCCTCAATTATACAGGGATTGAATTTAAGAACATATTAAAACTAATTTTCTCTTTTGCTTTTATCTCTTACTGGCTCAAGTGCACAAACAGGAAGGTTTGTTCTTTTACCTATGTGTTATCTGACTTGCATTTATTCATAGTTCTCAATGCTGAGTGATCTTTAATACCAGCAAGCAGCTGATCTCACATACCCACCACGTCCTAGCAAAACAAGGGCACTCAAGGTGTGTAGCGATAGAATATTACAAAGCAGAACCAAACTCAAGGTGGTTGAGCACGTGTTCATGTGGGGTGCAGCTCATGTGACAATCAAGCAGCTGCTGAAGTGGCTGTAAAACACTACCATTTCATAGACCAATTTGAGCTCTTCTTGGCATTGGTGGTGTCTCAGCCAGCCATTGGAAAACCTTAGATCGGCAGACAGATTTTTTTTCTGCTGTAATTTGGATTTTTAAGGGGACTTTCCAGAAACAAATCATGATCCAGAAGCTGGCTGTCACAGACAGATGCCTACCTGCTTCATGCCAACAATAATCATAAGAAAGAACAGAAGAAAAACAAAACAAAACCAACCAACCAAACAAACAAAAAAAACCAACAGCAATAAACAAACAAATGAATCCTCACATCCCATGTTTTTTCCCATTCACATCACATGGATTTTTTTCCTCTAGGACAGAGGAATGGATTTAAAGCAAATAAAATTAAAATCCATCCTGGAGAATGAGGTCTACTACTTTAATAATTTGAAAAGCACTGTTTTTATCTTCTTACAAGGCAGGAGTGGAGGCAGTGGCCAGATGTTCAAGGCTGTTAAAGGTGTGGAGGTTGCCTTGGGAAAAAAATAATTATGTTCTGGAGCAAACTGATAAGTTCCCAGTAGCTCAGAAGAAATAAATTCTCTTTCATGGTCTTGGAGTTTGGAACACATAGGTGTGAAAAGCTGTTTGTTACATCTAACAAGGTTTCAGAACAATGCTAAAACTTTTCAAATGCAGGCACGACAAAGAAGCAACTTGTCAGACCTCATAGACCAGCTGTACAATCCAGAGGCAGCATCACAGAACTGTGAAATATTTGAGGTTCTAAATCTGAAGATTCATGACTATATTTCTTTTGATCCTTCACCTCAACAAATTATTTACTTTGGCTTCCTGAGTGCTCATCAGGTAGTTAGAGCTCATGAGGGCCCTTATCAGTGGTTAACAAACAGGACTGTTGAAAGGCAGTATTTCTGAGCTGTGCTCTGTGGAGGAAACAGGGTTATGCTGGTGGGAGGAAAGGGTAAGGAGTGATACATGATTTGTAAACAGGCACCACTGTAAAATCTGTTATTTGAGGCAGTCTTTCAAAACCTCTGGGGTTTGCTATATATGGATCCCTCTGGCAGCCCAGCAGTGTTGAAGTCACCCAAGGGACTTCAGGTGGTGGCCTTGGTCCTCGGAGATTTCCAGATGCAGAGTGCCCTAGGGGCACCATCTGCCCAGGCATTGATTTTAGCTTTGTTCCTTTGCTTGGAGACTTTCGGCTTCACTTGGAGACTCTCAGATGTACCTGGTAAACCCAGAGTTTCTCAGGATGATGCCTTGCCAGGTCCCCAGCACCTTGCACTGTCATTGGTAGATGTTGGTTCACCTTTGTGAGGTCTGTTGCAGATCATGAGATGATGGAGCCAGCAGTGAATCCTAAATGCTGTTTTTCACAAGGTCAACCAGAGTAAGAAGAGTGCATTTAACACTGCAGTAAAATAAGAAAAAGGTATGGTCCCAGCCACCAAGGCTTTGCCCTTGTGCAAAGTGTAGTAGGTTTAGCTCCAAGATTTACTTCTCTGTGTGACTGGAATTTGCTGTTTTGCCCACACCAGCATGGAAACAGCAGAGGTGCTTGGTTGTGATGTCTTTTTATTCTAGTTGGCTGCTGCCTTTGAGCATCAAATTGATGCAATGTACAGAAGAAAAGACTTTCTGCCTTTGGTGTCCTGTACCATCTTTTCCAGAGGAATGTGAAAGAGCAATGGCTCTCAGTGGCTTTAGAGGTGAGGCCATCAGAGCTGCTCTGAACACTTTGTCACTGCGTGGTCAGGAAAGAAGATGCAGCTTGCTTTCCTTTATATTTTACTGGGCCCTGCAGACCTGGCAGGAAGAAATGATGTCCCTCTTGTTTGGCTGAGCCAATTGTGACTTAAGGTGCCCAAGGAACAGGTGCAGGAGATACAAAAATGCCAGCTTGGGGTGTTTTTCTGTCTCTCCTCATATTTTATCCATGTGGGCTCCAAGTCAGGATGTGTCTTCTCGGTTGGATGGCTTTGCTGGGTTGTGTATTGGGTGATCGAAAAATGATGATTCTTCCTCTCATTACCCCAATGCACTTGCTGTGTGAGGAGACACTCTGCTGAAGACAGCTCAGCACATCCCAGTGC
Source organism: Chaetura pelagica (assembly GCF_000747805.2). NCBI lineage: Eukaryota > Metazoa > Chordata > Aves > Apodiformes > Apodidae > Chaetura > Chaetura pelagica. The sequence goes on from NW_009952688.1 coordinate 901,235, forward strand.
CCACAAATTTTGGCTTAAGTGCCGTCCCTGGAAAGGACAAGGCTGTCAGTCCCTGGGCTTCCTCCACATCTTTACTGGTGCTGGCCTGGAGAGAAGTTAAAGGGTTTTTATTCCTTGAAGCCTAGCATTGCCCTTCCATTCACCCCACAAGCACAGCTGTTGGCACCCACAAACGCCTGTGGAAAGCAGAGAGTATTTTCTGCCACATTTTTACTCTGCTCTCAGCTTTTCCTGGACCTTTTTGAGCACCATGTGTGCCAGCATCAGTGGGGTGGAGTGGCTGTCAGGAAATCTGAGTGCTAAAGCTATTTCTGTTTGGGTCTTAGCAAAAGCCACGTTCTTTCCAGCATATCATGTGTGAGAAAGAAGATTCCAGGTTTTAGGGAGTTATTAAATGTGTGTATGTGTACATGTACACACCATGGCTTCTTCATCATTCCTGCATTTTCTTGAATTTCTTGCCTCAGGGGAACTTGTACCTCATTCCCACTCCCCCTCTCCTGCAGACACCCCAGCCCATGCACTCAGAGAGCGTTTCTCATTTTGCTTCACTACAGAGTTGTCCCCAGAATAAATAATCCCATCACCCTTATTTTCAGTCCCTGGGGTAATTTGACATGTGGTATGACTTAAAGTTGCTGAGGCTCATGTGGAGAGAAATAATGAGGCAAAAAAGATGACAACTGATACTAATAGGACTGCATGTGGTTGGTTAGCAATGGAAATCTGTGTTCTTGATTCAAAAGAGACTACGAACAGGCAAATTAGTTTCTTTAAAAAAACACGTAGCAGAAAGAAAAACAATGCGAGCTTGTATCTCTGCAGTGCCTCTCTGAAATCCCCTCGTGCCTGAAGATAACAAATCCCTTCTCCTCACATCTTTGGCTCCAAACTGGAGTCTTCAGGGTTTTGTTCTTGTACATCCTGCAGCCTGCTCCACTGGCAGATGCACAGCACCCAGCCAGCATCTCCCCACTGCTGTCTTCCTCCCCTCTTCCTTCCCCTTCTCCTCAGCCTCTCCTCCTGGCAGCACCACCTGGCTGAAGGGCAAGCAGGTCATTTCTTATTAAGTCCTTTGAAAAGGGCTTGGAATTAGCACAGCCTCTGGCAAAGTTTTTATCAGAGGAAAAAAGCCAAATCTCTGCACTTCACTTTTTCATCATTGAATTCAACCTGTTTTCACGGTGCTGGGTATCTACGTATACAAGTTAAAGCCTGTTGTAAATCTTAATTATTGAAAGATAATTCAAACTGAAGTTAGAACCAAGAGGAACCACAAATCACTGAAACACCTACCATTTTAGCTTCCTGTACTGCTTATGCACAGCGTTTTTTGTCTTCACTTCCTCAGGCAAGGAACTACATGTCTTCTATATACACTCACCAGTCCCTTAGCACTACTGCAATAAAGTTGTGCTTGCCAAGCACAACTTTCTTCTCTTTCTTCTCTTACAATTCTTCTGTTCCTCTCATCTCACATGCAGCTCCAGTCAGGCAGCCAAACAAATAACTATACCACACTAAGCCTTATGTTTTTATGCAGTTGGAGATTTTAGTTCAGATAGGCTGATGTGCAAAGTGAAGCTGAACATGTGTGCACTGTGATCCAACACAAACCTGGCCCAGGCATACAAGAGGCAGAGAAATTATGGTAATGCCTGTAGTGCCTTTGCTTTTCTCCTCCCTTTTGTCTTTGAACTACTGTAGAAAGTCCTTACTTAGCTAATGGTCTTTTGATAAGCAAATCCAAGCTGAGATTTTTCCTCCCTTCGGTGCATACAGCTGGCCCTCGAGGAGGGAGGTCAAAATGTTGGTCTGGCAGAATTTCTGCCTCACTGGGTCATTTAGGAGAGTGGGTCAGATGCAGAGACTGCAGTGGCTGCTGCATTGACAGCAATCTCCTTTAGTGCTACAGGGTGGAGAGCAGGCAGCTGGGAGGCAGAGCCAGAAACCTCCCCTGCCTGCTGTCTGGGGGAAGTGGGAGCATTGCCAGTCAGTGGGATCTCATCAGGCCTTTAGCTGCAGCAAGACAGAAAAGCATGAGTCTTTGCTAGAAGAGCAGTAAGTGTGGAACATGACGTAGGGTCTAATAGTCAGAGTCTAGGTCATACCTGCCTCCCTTTCTCCCAGGCTCCCTGTTACAGTCCCTCCAGCAGTGAAGTCAAACCTTGCTCAGGCCAGCAGTTCTCTGGCACACATCCTTTCTCCTCTGGGGCTGTGGTGCAGGGATGGCAGTGCCAAAAGCACAGCCCTGAACGGGCCCTCCAGCACCTGACACAGCTTGTGTTAGCAGACACTCCCGAGCATCCCCCACACCATCCTGACAGAGGGTAACGGGTGTGAAGTACATCACCATTAAAATACTAGACCACATTTCATTGACATCACAGTTGTATATTGAGAATTGAGAACTGTCATCATCTTTACCTGTATGTTATCCAGCATGAGTCAGGCTTTCTCTGAGTCCATTTGAGCTCTCCCTGCTGTGGGAACTGCTGCTCCTTTGACAGAGGCTTCAGCTCAGCAGTGCACGCATCTGATTTCCAGTTGCAGGGCTTTGCTGTTTGGGATGACATCTTTCATCCCCCAGGCCTGCTTCCCCTCCTGCAGCACTCAAAGCTGCAGCCAGCAGCCTTGTCTTTCATCTTATCTTTCAAGCCCCTTTCTCAGGAGTTTCAGCAGGGGCAGTTTCTCTGGCCAGGCCTTTTTCCCTGTGCCATTCAAGGCATGGCTGTGTTTTGCCACCAGTCCTTTTCAGAGGTTGAAAAAAAAAAAGGCAGCTGCAAAACCTCCAGCTCTGCACCTGGAAGGAGAAGGACACTAAGGAACATCAAATAGCCTGCTACAGCATCCTACCATCCCCTCTGCCATCCTTTGCTGGCTCACACTGACAGATACCTGCCATACCTGAGAAAGGAGACTGAGTCCTTTGAGGGTGGGAAAAGGTCCTCAAAATTATCATAAATCATTTTTCATAGTTTGGGACGAATCCCTGAGCCCACTTGTGATTTCTCTACCAAAGCAGGGTTCAAGCAGGAGGAGGAAAGTGCCCCTGCTGCCAGGGCACCCTGCAGTGAACAGATCACAGCTCCTGGTGAGCCCTGTCCTTCAGAGCATGCACCAAAGGACCAAGCCAGAGATGGACCCATGAGCTTTCTCTAAGTTCTTTCACAAAGAGAAAGAGGAAAGGAGTTCTCCCTCCTCTCTGGGGTGGCCACCTGCCCGAGTCCAGATGGGAGCAGCCTGGATATCAGAATGACAGGCTGGGCTCTTTGGATGGTGCAGTGGGGGCTGTGGCTGCCCCAGGTGAACCCTTGAGAGGAGAGGGACAAGAGTCTTTGAGCTGCATCAGGGCTGCAATGTCAAGCTGTCCCCAAGGGCCACCACATGGGTCTGGCAGCAGCCCCAGGCAACACCCAAACAGCTTTTGCAGGCAGTTCTGCACCAGGAGAGGGAAGTGTTTGGGTTTGCCACACACCAGGGCTCATACAGAGATCCCTGGCCCTGCTCCAAGAGGAAATTTACTAAATTAGGAGCCAGTATCCCTCTGAAATAGAATTCCTGGATCAGGTTGGACAGGGCTCTGAGCAACCTGATCTAGCTGACGATGTCCCTGCTCGCTGGAGGACGGTTGGACTAGATAAACTTTGAAGGTCCCTTCCAACCCAAACTATTCTGTTATTCCTGCCAGCCTAATTAATTAAAGCTTAATCAGCACATCAGTTAATCATAAAAGTATTAAATAGCTAATTGAGCTCTAAGGCTGTTTTTTCAAATTTCCAGACAATGGCAGCCTCGATGAGGGAGAGATCAGGTCAGTAATCCTGTTAAGAGGGTAGGTTTGCTGTGCAGGATGGCTTGCCAGCTGAGACCCAAGTACCCAGGACTGGGGCTGCTGAGCTGAATAGCAGGAAGAGGCACCCTGGGCTGTGCATATCCTGTTCTCCTGCAGGGGTTGACAGGAAACAGGCAGTTCCTCTAATAAAACAATGCCTGTGGAAGTCCTCTTCTGGGGAGCAGAAGATTTGGAGGGTGCCAAGCTAAGTTAGTAACAATCTTTCTTTCCCTTTTCCAGGGAAGAAAACAAGTAGGCATCACACTGCAAAGCAGGGATTTCTCAGATCTTCATGGGGTGAGGAATATCCATCCATTCAGCATGCTAACCAGTCTGGTTGCCTTTCTCCATTTGCTTTCATTTCATTAGACAGAAAGTGTGGAATTGTGTTTGAAATGCACAGGGTTGTAGAAACCATGCACATGATAAAACAGATTGGGTCAAATATGTGACCTTTTGCTGCTAAATCAAAACTGGAAAGATGCTGGAACTGTCAGCTGTGGTCCAGTCCTGGGAGCAAGAGGAGTCCAAGGGTCCTTTCCAAGTAGAATGCTGGAGTCAGTGAGCTGTGAGTCCCTTCCTAGCTCATGTGCTGCCTGTGCAATTAGCACTTCTGTCCTTATTTGTTTTGGCTGCTAGATGGAAACTCAACCAGTCATTCCAAACAGTGGTAACTGCCAGCCTGTGAATGCTTTCCCTATTACAATATATTAAAATTCAGTTAAATCTGTAATTTATATAGGTTACAAAACATGTGCTCTCTGCCACAGACCAGTCATTTAGTGTGTATCTTAGACTCCTGAAAGCATGGACGCTTGATTTAGTGTGTATGTAGTTCAAGACTCTCTTCATGTCTTTTTATGAAAATAGGCACTATGTGATAATCTGCTATGTAACTGAAGGCTGTGAGTATTCAGCTAAGCAAGTTTGTCCTGTTACTCTCCTAAATACACATCACACTACATGCATCAGTGACCTTAATGCTTCTTCACAGAACATCAGGACCCGTAACAAATGGGATGTGGGCACTAATATTAACTTTATCTGGTAGATTATGCCTTTTGCATAACGAATGCTTTAAAGAGAGCTATTTAAAGGAAGAGAGTTAAATTGCCCTTAATAGACTCCTTTTTTTTTCCTTCTCTTTTTTTTTTTTTTTTTTTTTTTTTTTTTTTGCACAATAGAG
>NW_009952688.1:909297-949745 GCF_000747805.2 Chaetura pelagica
ACATTCCCCCTCTGTCCCCCCCCACTACCTGGCCTAAAACGGAGCAGATTTAAAAAAAAAAAAAATATATATATATATATATATATTTGCTCTGATTTATTTTATGTACTGGTTGTAGGACTAAGAACTTGAGAGAAGAGATGAATAGTACAAGTGAGACAGTTGTGCTTTGTGTAAGTTCATCTGAGAAACCATGTTTGACATATTAAATGTCACTGTGCTAAAAATATGTCTTGAACAAGGCTAGCATATTTAATATTTAAAGTGGCGGGGTCAGGCATGAGTAGTTTAAGTCCAGAATGGAGGCCACTTTTAAAATCGAGATTTTCAGGGTTTGCCGACAATTTTTACAGAAAAAACAGGTATCTAGGGATTATGCTACCTAGTAAACCCTAGCACAATTTTTTTTCCCTGTAAGTTCACTAAAGAGAAGTATGTAATTGGTTGTTCCAAAACCATTTGCAAATTCATGTCTTATTTATAGGGTTGTTTTAGCTATAAAATGTTTGAGAGGCTCAGGTCACAAAACAGCTCTGCCTTATTTAGCTACAGGCTTCCAGACAGAACATGGAAGACTTAAGTTCAGTTCCTTTTTCTGCGTGAATGGCAGAACTACTGGGCTGAAATGAGGCTTGATGCAGAGTCTGATCTGTGTGGCAGGGGGTGAAGCAAAATGTGAGAGCAAAACTCTGACATAGTTATTTCTGCGCAGGCAGATGTTACATTGTCATGGGCAGGTTGGAAGGGGCTTGGAACAACCTGGTCTAGTGGGAGGTGTCCCTGCCCATGCCACAGGGCTGGAACTAGGTGATCTTTAAGGTTCCTTCCAACCCAAACCAGTCTGTGATTCTATGTTTCTCTGTGCCTCCCAGCTCACGTCACCACGTAATTGTTGCCTGTGTGCAGAAGGATGCACATGACAGTCCTTGAATGTGGCTTTGGATCCTTTGGACAGTCCTTTGGGTTTTGCTATCTTTCATTGAAAAGGAACGATCAGTAATACCAGGAGGTGATCTTAGCTCCTTCACTGCTGATGTTCTTCTTTCTATCTGCTCTCTATGACAAAGGAAAAGCTCTTGGTGATTCTACCATTCTCAGAAAGAACAGTGAAAGCCCCCTGTGCAATAACTAGGTATTTATGGGAGGTGGGTAAGGTCTACTTCCAACACTACAATATACAATTTGTGTTTTAGCACAAAAGAGCCATACAGATTCTTTAGAGGTGTGACTTGGAGAAAAAAATACTGCAGAAGGAGGAGGAATAACCCTACAGTCCCTGGTCAACCAAAGGCAGGGAAGATGAGTATCTTTTGAGAAACAGGCTCTTTTCCAGGTCGCCACACAGGACACACAAGCACCAGTACCACCTTTGCCCTCTAGAGTCCTTCTCTGCTTTCAGGACCAAGTATTTAACCCGTGATCATCAGGGCCTCCAAATGGCACAGTACCTGGGAGTTTCCGTCTCCTTAGATAGTAGTGTCATGAGTGCATTAGAAAAGGCTATGGCTGCTTTGAGGCTGTTGGCTAAGTGAATTCAAGCATCTCCAGGGGGTCTACAGGACACTTGTCTCACCTAGAACCAGGCTGTAATTTCCTTTGCTTCAGGCTGGGGCAGAAACAGAAGAGAGAGAAAACACAGTGCCAGGTGTCTGCATTTAGCTGGTAATGACAGTGGGAGATGACCAAGGTTGTCTGGAGAGCTGTAAGAAAAGTGGAAACTTTCTCTGTGCTAGTGAAGAATAAAATCAACATGGCTGCATTGACAGTAAATTGCCTGTAGTATCTAGTGGGTACGTCATCCTCAACCTGTTTCTTTTCTCACCTTAATCCCCTTTAGGAAATACGTTTCACCATGATACAGTCAGACACTGGGGAACTTTTCCTAGGGAGATTGTGTCATCTCCATCTTTGCAGGTTTTGAAAACCTGACTGAATAAAGCTCTGAGCAGCCCATTCTGATCCTATAGCTGATCCAGCTTTAAGCAGGACATTGAGCCACAGAGCTCTTGAAGTCCCTTCCCCTTGAAGTATCCTGGGATCCTATTCCTAGTTACAACTCTGGTTATATTTTTTAAAAATTCATATACTTTCTACTTGCTACTGAAAAAGCCTGTCTTAAGTCCTGCCTATTTATTCTCTTGTGTTCCCAACACCCACATGATACCATTTGAAGAGGTGGACTTAAATGATTTGCATGGCACAAAGCAGTCCTCTTCCATAGCACTGGTATGTACCCTGATAAACAAGAGAAACCTAATTGCTACTTGATTTTCACTCCATTACAAATGTGAGGTTTTTTTAAATTCAAGTTATTGCTCACTATTTTTTCTCTTTAGTTCCCCAGATCTCCTCAATTATACAGGGATTGAATTTAAGAACATATTAAAACTAATTTTCTCTTTTGCTTTTATCTCTTACTGGCTCAAGTGCACAAACAGGAAGGTTTGTTCTTTTACCTATGTGTTATCTGACTTGCATTTATTCATAGTTCTCAATGCTGAGTGATCTTTAATACCAGCAAGCAGCTGATCTCACATACCCACCACGTCCTAGCAAAACAAGGGCACTCAAGGTGTGTAGCGATAGAATATTACAAAGCAGAACCAAACTCAAGGTGGTTGAGCACGTGTTCATGTGGGGTGCAGCTCATGTGACAATCAAGCAGCTGCTGAAGTGGCTGTAAAACACTACCATTTCATAGACCAATTTGAGCTCTTCTTGGCATTGGTGGTGTCTCAGCCAGCCATTGGAAAACCTTAGATCGGCAGACAGATTTTTTTTCTGCTGTAATTTGGATTTTTAAGGGGACTTTCCAGAAACAAATCATGATCCAGAAGCTGGCTGTCACAGACAGATGCCTACCTGCTTCATGCCAACAATAATCATAAGAAAGAACAGAAGAAAAACAAAACAAAACCAACCAACCAAACAAACAAAAAAAACCAACAGCAATAAACAAACAAATGAATCCTCACATCCCATGTTTTTTCCCATTCACATCACATGGATTTTTTTCCTCTAGGACAGAGGAATGGATTTAAAGCAAATAAAATTAAAATCCATCCTGGAGAATGAGGTCTACTACTTTAATAATTTGAAAAGCACTGTTTTTATCTTCTTACAAGGCAGGAGTGGAGGCAGTGGCCAGATGTTCAAGGCTGTTAAAGGTGTGGAGGTTGCCTTGGGAAAAAAATAATTATGTTCTGGAGCAAACTGATAAGTTCCCAGTAGCTCAGAAGAAATAAATTCTCTTTCATGGTCTTGGAGTTTGGAACACATAGGTGTGAAAAGCTGTTTGTTACATCTAACAAGGTTTCAGAACAATGCTAAAACTTTTCAAATGCAGGCACGACAAAGAAGCAACTTGTCAGACCTCATAGACCAGCTGTACAATCCAGAGGCAGCATCACAGAACTGTGAAATATTTGAGGTTCTAAATCTGAAGATTCATGACTATATTTCTTTTGATCCTTCACCTCAACAAATTATTTACTTTGGCTTCCTGAGTGCTCATCAGGTAGTTAGAGCTCATGAGGGCCCTTATCAGTGGTTAACAAACAGGACTGTTGAAAGGCAGTATTTCTGAGCTGTGCTCTGTGGAGGAAACAGGGTTATGCTGGTGGGAGGAAAGGGTAAGGAGTGATACATGATTTGTAAACAGGCACCACTGTAAAATCTGTTATTTGAGGCAGTCTTTCAAAACCTCTGGGGTTTGCTATATATGGATCCCTCTGGCAGCCCAGCAGTGTTGAAGTCACCCAAGGGACTTCAGGTGGTGGCCTTGGTCCTCGGAGATTTCCAGATGCAGAGTGCCCTAGGGGCACCATCTGCCCAGGCATTGATTTTAGCTTTGTTCCTTTGCTTGGAGACTTTCGGCTTCACTTGGAGACTCTCAGATGTACCTGGTAAACCCAGAGTTTCTCAGGATGATGCCTTGCCAGGTCCCCAGCACCTTGCACTGTCATTGGTAGATGTTGGTTCACCTTTGTGAGGTCTGTTGCAGATCATGAGATGATGGAGCCAGCAGTGAATCCTAAATGCTGTTTTTCACAAGGTCAACCAGAGTAAGAAGAGTGCATTTAACACTGCAGTAAAATAAGAAAAAGGTATGGTCCCAGCCACCAAGGCTTTGCCCTTGTGCAAAGTGTAGTAGGTTTAGCTCCAAGATTTACTTCTCTGTGTGACTGGAATTTGCTGTTTTGCCCACACCAGCATGGAAACAGCAGAGGTGCTTGGTTGTGATGTCTTTTTATTCTAGTTGGCTGCTGCCTTTGAGCATCAAATTGATGCAATGTACAGAAGAAAAGACTTTCTGCCTTTGGTGTCCTGTACCATCTTTTCCAGAGGAATGTGAAAGAGCAATGGCTCTCAGTGGCTTTAGAGGTGAGGCCATCAGAGCTGCTCTGAACACTTTGTCACTGCGTGGTCAGGAAAGAAGATGCAGCTTGCTTTCCTTTATATTTTACTGGGCCCTGCAGACCTGGCAGGAAGAAATGATGTCCCTCTTGTTTGGCTGAGCCAATTGTGACTTAAGGTGCCCAAGGAACAGGTGCAGGAGATACAAAAATGCCAGCTTGGGGTGTTTTTCTGTCTCTCCTCATATTTTATCCATGTGGGCTCCAAGTCAGGATGTGTCTTCTCGGTTGGATGGCTTTGCTGGGTTGTGTATTGGGTGATCGAAAAATGATGATTCTTCCTCTCATTACCCCAATGCACTTGCTGTGTGAGGAGACACTCTGCTGAAGACAGCTCAGCACATCCCAGTGCCCACAAATTTTGGCTTAAGTGCCGTCCCTGGAAAGGACAAGGCTGTCAGTCCCTGGGCTTCCTCCACATCTTTACTGGTGCTGGCCTGGAGAGAAGTTAAAGGGTTTTTATTCCTTGAAGCCTAGCATTGCCCTTCCATTCACCCCACAAGCACAGCTGTTGGCACCCACAAACGCCTGTGGAAAGCAGAGAGTATTTTCTGCCACATTTTTACTCTGCTCTCAGCTTTTCCTGGACCTTTTTGAGCACCATGTGTGCCAGCATCAGTGGGGTGGAGTGGCTGTCAGGAAATCTGAGTGCTAAAGCTATTTCTGTTTGGGTCTTAGCAAAAGCCACGTTCTTTCCAGCATATCATGTGTGAGAAAGAAGATTCCAGGTTTTAGGGAGTTATTAAATGTGTGTATGTGTACATGTACACACCATGGCTTCTTCATCATTCCTGCATTTTCTTGAATTTCTTGCCTCAGGGGAACTTGTACCTCATTCCCACTCCCCCTCTCCTGCAGACACCCCAGCCCATGCACTCAGAGAGCGTTTCTCATTTTGCTTCACTACAGAGTTGTCCCCAGAATAAATAATCCCATCACCCTTATTTTCAGTCCCTGGGGTAATTTGACATGTGGTATGACTTAAAGTTGCTGAGGCTCATGTGGAGAGAAATAATGAGGCAAAAAAGATGACAACTGATACTAATAGGACTGCATGTGGTTGGTTAGCAATGGAAATCTGTGTTCTTGATTCAAAAGAGACTACGAACAGGCAAATTAGTTTCTTTAAAAAAACACGTAGCAGAAAGAAAAACAATGCGAGCTTGTATCTCTGCAGTGCCTCTCTGAAATCCCCTCGTGCCTGAAGATAACAAATCCCTTCTCCTCACATCTTTGGCTCCAAACTGGAGTCTTCAGGGTTTTGTTCTTGTACATCCTGCAGCCTGCTCCACTGGCAGATGCACAGCACCCAGCCAGCATCTCCCCACTGCTGTCTTCCTCCCCTCTTCCTTCCCCTTCTCCTCAGCCTCTCCTCCTGGCAGCACCACCTGGCTGAAGGGCAAGCAGGTCATTTCTTATTAAGTCCTTTGAAAAGGGCTTGGAATTAGCACAGCCTCTGGCAAAGTTTTTATCAGAGGAAAAAAGCCAAATCTCTGCACTTCACTTTTTCATCATTGAATTCAACCTGTTTTCACGGTGCTGGGTATCTACGTATACAAGTTAAAGCCTGTTGTAAATCTTAATTATTGAAAGATAATTCAAACTGAAGTTAGAACCAAGAGGAACCACAAATCACTGAAACACCTACCATTTTAGCTTCCTGTACTGCTTATGCACAGCGTTTTTTGTCTTCACTTCCTCAGGCAAGGAACTACATGTCTTCTATATACACTCACCAGTCCCTTAGCACTACTGCAATAAAGTTGTGCTTGCCAAGCACAACTTTCTTCTCTTTCTTCTCTTACAATTCTTCTGTTCCTCTCATCTCACATGCAGCTCCAGTCAGGCAGCCAAACAAATAACTATACCACACTAAGCCTTATGTTTTTATGCAGTTGGAGATTTTAGTTCAGATAGGCTGATGTGCAAAGTGAAGCTGAACATGTGTGCACTGTGATCCAACACAAACCTGGCCCAGGCATACAAGAGGCAGAGAAATTATGGTAATGCCTGTAGTGCCTTTGCTTTTCTCCTCCCTTTTGTCTTTGAACTACTGTAGAAAGTCCTTACTTAGCTAATGGTCTTTTGATAAGCAAATCCAAGCTGAGATTTTTCCTCCCTTCGGTGCATACAGCTGGCCCTCGAGGAGGGAGGTCAAAATGTTGGTCTGGCAGAATTTCTGCCTCACTGGGTCATTTAGGAGAGTGGGTCAGATGCAGAGACTGCAGTGGCTGCTGCATTGACAGCAATCTCCTTTAGTGCTACAGGGTGGAGAGCAGGCAGCTGGGAGGCAGAGCCAGAAACCTCCCCTGCCTGCTGTCTGGGGGAAGTGGGAGCATTGCCAGTCAGTGGGATCTCATCAGGCCTTTAGCTGCAGCAAGACAGAAAAGCATGAGTCTTTGCTAGAAGAGCAGTAAGTGTGGAACATGACGTAGGGTCTAATAGTCAGAGTCTAGGTCATACCTGCCTCCCTTTCTCCCAGGCTCCCTGTTACAGTCCCTCCAGCAGTGAAGTCAAACCTTGCTCAGGCCAGCAGTTCTCTGGCACACATCCTTTCTCCTCTGGGGCTGTGGTGCAGGGATGGCAGTGCCAAAAGCACAGCCCTGAACGGGCCCTCCAGCACCTGACACAGCTTGTGTTAGCAGACACTCCCGAGCATCCCCCACACCATCCTGACAGAGGGTAACGGGTGTGAAGTACATCACCATTAAAATACTAGACCACATTTCATTGACATCACAGTTGTATATTGAGAATTGAGAACTGTCATCATCTTTACCTGTATGTTATCCAGCATGAGTCAGGCTTTCTCTGAGTCCATTTGAGCTCTCCCTGCTGTGGGAACTGCTGCTCCTTTGACAGAGGCTTCAGCTCAGCAGTGCACGCATCTGATTTCCAGTTGCAGGGCTTTGCTGTTTGGGATGACATCTTTCATCCCCCAGGCCTGCTTCCCCTCCTGCAGCACTCAAAGCTGCAGCCAGCAGCCTTGTCTTTCATCTTATCTTTCAAGCCCCTTTCTCAGGAGTTTCAGCAGGGGCAGTTTCTCTGGCCAGGCCTTTTTCCCTGTGCCATTCAAGGCATGGCTGTGTTTTGCCACCAGTCCTTTTCAGAGGTTGAAAAAAAAAAAGGCAGCTGCAAAACCTCCAGCTCTGCACCTGGAAGGAGAAGGACACTAAGGAACATCAAATAGCCTGCTACAGCATCCTACCATCCCCTCTGCCATCCTTTGCTGGCTCACACTGACAGATACCTGCCATACCTGAGAAAGGAGACTGAGTCCTTTGAGGGTGGGAAAAGGTCCTCAAAATTATCATAAATCATTTTTCATAGTTTGGGACGAATCCCTGAGCCCACTTGTGATTTCTCTACCAAAGCAGGGTTCAAGCAGGAGGAGGAAAGTGCCCCTGCTGCCAGGGCACCCTGCAGTGAACAGATCACAGCTCCTGGTGAGCCCTGTCCTTCAGAGCATGCACCAAAGGACCAAGCCAGAGATGGACCCATGAGCTTTCTCTAAGTTCTTTCACAAAGAGAAAGAGGAAAGGAGTTCTCCCTCCTCTCTGGGGTGGCCACCTGCCCGAGTCCAGATGGGAGCAGCCTGGATATCAGAATGACAGGCTGGGCTCTTTGGATGGTGCAGTGGGGGCTGTGGCTGCCCCAGGTGAACCCTTGAGAGGAGAGGGACAAGAGTCTTTGAGCTGCATCAGGGCTGCAATGTCAAGCTGTCCCCAAGGGCCACCACATGGGTCTGGCAGCAGCCCCAGGCAACACCCAAACAGCTTTTGCAGGCAGTTCTGCACCAGGAGAGGGAAGTGTTTGGGTTTGCCACACACCAGGGCTCATACAGAGATCCCTGGCCCTGCTCCAAGAGGAAATTTACTAAATTAGGAGCCAGTATCCCTCTGAAATAGAATTCCTGGATCAGGTTGGACAGGGCTCTGAGCAACCTGATCTAGCTGACGATGTCCCTGCTCGCTGGAGGACGGTTGGACTAGATAAACTTTGAAGGTCCCTTCCAACCCAAACTATTCTGTTATTCCTGCCAGCCTAATTAATTAAAGCTTAATCAGCACATCAGTTAATCATAAAAGTATTAAATAGCTAATTGAGCTCTAAGGCTGTTTTTTCAAATTTCCAGACAATGGCAGCCTCGATGAGGGAGAGATCAGGTCAGTAATCCTGTTAAGAGGGTAGGTTTGCTGTGCAGGATGGCTTGCCAGCTGAGACCCAAGTACCCAGGACTGGGGCTGCTGAGCTGAATAGCAGGAAGAGGCACCCTGGGCTGTGCATATCCTGTTCTCCTGCAGGGGTTGACAGGAAACAGGCAGTTCCTCTAATAAAACAATGCCTGTGGAAGTCCTCTTCTGGGGAGCAGAAGATTTGGAGGGTGCCAAGCTAAGTTAGTAACAATCTTTCTTTCCCTTTTCCAGGGAAGAAAACAAGTAGGCATCACACTGCAAAGCAGGGATTTCTCAGATCTTCATGGGGTGAGGAATATCCATCCATTCAGCATGCTAACCAGTCTGGTTGCCTTTCTCCATTTGCTTTCATTTCATTAGACAGAAAGTGTGGAATTGTGTTTGAAATGCACAGGGTTGTAGAAACCATGCACATGATAAAACAGATTGGGTCAAATATGTGACCTTTTGCTGCTAAATCAAAACTGGAAAGATGCTGGAACTGTCAGCTGTGGTCCAGTCCTGGGAGCAAGAGGAGTCCAAGGGTCCTTTCCAAGTAGAATGCTGGAGTCAGTGAGCTGTGAGTCCCTTCCTAGCTCATGTGCTGCCTGTGCAATTAGCACTTCTGTCCTTATTTGTTTTGGCTGCTAGATGGAAACTCAACCAGTCATTCCAAACAGTGGTAACTGCCAGCCTGTGAATGCTTTCCCTATTACAATATATTAAAATTCAGTTAAATCTGTAATTTATATAGGTTACAAAACATGTGCTCTCTGCCACAGACCAGTCATTTAGTGTGTATCTTAGACTCCTGAAAGCATGGACGCTTGATTTAGTGTGTATGTAGTTCAAGACTCTCTTCATGTCTTTTTATGAAAATAGGCACTATGTGATAATCTGCTATGTAACTGAAGGCTGTGAGTATTCAGCTAAGCAAGTTTGTCCTGTTACTCTCCTAAATACACATCACACTACATGCATCAGTGACCTTAATGCTTCTTCACAGAACATCAGGACCCGTAACAAATGGGATGTGGGCACTAATATTAACTTTATCTGGTAGATTATGCCTTTTGCATAACGAATGCTTTAAAGAGAGCTATTTAAAGGAAGAGAGTTAAATTGCCCTTAATAGACTCCTTTTTTTTTCCTTCTCTTTTTTTTTTTTTTTTTTTTTTTTGTTTTCTGCACCATAGAGCAGAGTCAAGCAAATGGCTTTGACTTAAACCTGTGTTCAATTGAGCAGAAATGATGAGGGGGCATTTGCAGAAGCTCTTTCCAGGTGAAATAACTTAATTCTCTCTGTCCCTTTACAATATTTTAAGGGAGACAGTAGCTCAGTTTTAAGGATTATGTTTTGTAGAGTTCATTTTCTAAACTGGAACTTTTTAGCTGGGCTTGTCAGGATACAAATGCTTCTCCATATATCTAACTTCATTCTTCTGGCTGGCAGGAGAAATATTATTTGAAAAGTATGTGAAAACACCAAATAAATCCCTTTCTGAAGGTAAATGTGATAGATGAAAAAAAAAACAACCAACAACCAAAACATTTAAATTAAACTGATTCTGTTCATATATTCCAGTTTTGAAAGTGATAAATGAAATCTTTATTTGCAGTATTTTGCAGCCAGTAGGAATAAAAGTCTCAATCCTTAAAAATGAAGTGAAAAACACAGGCTGAATCACAACAAAATGCCCTTGTGAGCTGGCAGCTGTGACAATAGGTACCTTTTAAATCAGTATGGATAGATGTTCAAAAATGAAGAGAGATGAATTGCTGCCTGCTGCTACATGTCTAAATAAAATGGCTGCAGAGACAGCTCAGGCAGAGAACTGGGAGATGGGAATCCCAGTTCTCTGTTCCCCTGCTGCTCCTGATGCTCTCTGTGGCTTTAAGGTAAACCAGTTAAATAGTTTCTCCTGGCAGTGCAATACAACTTACTGTTTTACAAAGAAGAAGGTGTGCAGTTGTGTTGTGCCATAAAGAGGTAAATTACCTCTGTTCAAATAATATATTTTTTTTTTTCCCTTAAATGTACAACCATAAGGTTTTCATGGCTAGCTAGCTGACTGCACTGGATGCCCTGCTGTCCTTCACATCAAAGCCCAATAGTGAATACAAGCAGAGAAGTCATTCCTTCCTGTAGTCACACAAGGTCAGATAAATGAGCTTAGGTGCTGGAACAGTGTGGCTGGTGGATGTGGACATGGTGCTGAAACATAAAGGCACTTTTGGAGGTGCTTGTGGTGTAAGTAGATGATAGCTTTGGTCAGGACTGGAGCACTTACTTATCTGCCCTCCTCTGTGCTAAGGAATAGCATGGTGCTTCAGTTTGGTGCATGTTTTCTGAAGGGAAACACAAAAAGTAATCCCAGCCAAGCTAACAGAAACCTCTCTGTGACTGATGCAGGCAGCACTGTAGGTGAGCATTGCCCCAGAATGAGCCCTTTGTTTGCTGTGTGTGCAATGCACTGACTGCTTGTTCCAGTAGCTCCTGCACCAGAAGAGCTGCATCCTTGCATAAGAGATGCAAACATTCTCTTCATACTAGGTCATTTACCAGTTCTTTGCCTGGTCAAGCCTTCTTGGGAGCTGAAGGGAGCTTTAAAGCCACTGAAAGCCCACTAGTGTTTGTGCCAGCTTTCAGCCAGGCCAAAGGCACAGAGCAGCAGACAGATCAACAAAACATATGGAAATGCAGCCACTTGGATATTTAAAACCTGGTCCAAGAGGAACCCTGGAAGACATTTAAATACCTGCTTTTGCTAGCCAGTTCTCACAATTGCAAGTAGTTCATTTGTTTTCCCAAGTTTGGCCGGGTCAGCAAAAACAATGTACATCAGCTGAAGATACCCCGTCTTGCCCTGGTTGACAGCTGGATGACTTAGCTATCTGACCCTTGCTTATCTGAACAGTCTTTTCTGAAGGTGGGTGAAACAACCCTGGTTCAGATGGCACAACGCTGATGCCCTCCTCATACAAGCTTAAAGCCATTTTCCCTGTGTTCAGCTGGGGGCTTGAGGCAGACAGATCCCTTTTGTTTCAGCTACTTCGTTCAGTAAAAATGGCTTTCCTTTTGCCTTTCTTTGCAATGCAGAGAGGCACATCCATCAGCTGTGCTACTGCCACCCATGTGGTCGAACTTACACATTCCGAGTCTCCCCAGGGGCCACAGCCCATGCACAGCTTTCTTATACATCCCCTTCTATACAGCCTGCAGGCAAAGCCCCTATTGATGTAGGTGCCCTGAAACCTCTCCAAGAAGTGACACAGTCCTCCCTGAAAAGCACTCTGTCAGAGGTGAAAGGTAGTGAAAGTTCTGGTGTTAACTAGAGGCATGCTAATGTCCCTGAACTAAATGACTCAAGTGAGCTGAAATCAGGACTTGGGCTCCAAGTGGAAGTTGTAGTCAGCACTGTTCTTTCTCCCTCTGTGTGTTCATGGCTCTATTCATCATTCGGCAAGATCTGGAAAGACAGATTAATTTTATTTACAGTGTAATTTAAATTCCCTGCTTGCTTGAGAAGGTAGAATTCATCAGGGAATCACTGCAGTGCTCAGTCTCTAAAATGGTTCGACTGACTGTGGGGAACAGAGAGGCAAATACATCCCAAAATCTCATATCATAGACCTTGAAGACAGAAAAATTCAACTCCGTCACACCAAATAAATATCTCTTTTGTCTTCCCACAGCAGCAAATCCCATGGACCCCCACTGTACTGTCCCCATAGCAGGAAGCTCCATCTCTTCCTGGTCAGGCAGGTTCACAAGCAGTTGTGTTAGAGAGGTTCAGCCAGCAGCTCTCAGCAAAGGGACAGGAGCAGTCAGCATCAGAGGAAGCAAATCAGCCTCATCTCCCCCTGAATGTCCCTGGTCAGGCTGCCTCAGCTGAGGTGCATGGTGACAATCAGAGGCAATGGCATCCTCAACCACTCCCCAACCACCACTATCTGACCATAGTCAGAGTTACTCAGTATCTTGGGACAGATGGGAAACATGGATTTTGAGGGGACCTGACCCTCCAGGTATCCCTTCAGCATCCCTTCAGTACAGGGTGATGTTCACCAAATTCCTGGGTTCTCTGCTTTGCCTGATACTGCAAAAGGAGCAGTTCTATAGGATACTAAAGCATATGACCACTATTGCATTGCTGGTTTGGGGCAGAGTGCTGGCAAAACCAGTGCTCCCCAGCAAAGCAGCATGTACCAAAGAAGCTGCTTTGCATTTCATTTTTTAAAAACAGGAAAACATTATTAAAACTAGTTGTGATTTTGTTTAAGCACTGAAACCAGGGAATTAATTCTGAGGATTTATTAAATCTGATTTTTAACATGGACACATTCATGTTAAGTCCCTCCTGCTTCACATACTCTTAAATTGCAGTAAGTCACACAGCAGTGCTTGAATCATTTGTTAGGGTGGCTTGAATCATTTGTTCCCAGTGGTAAGGGGACAATTCAGCCCCTCATGGCTTTCTCTAGCAGAGGTTCCTCGTGGGAGTGTGCTTCATTAGTCAGCATGCAATTATTTGCCCATCCTCTGACACATCCTAAATGGGGCAGGTGAGAGCAGAGGGGCAGGGGTGGTTTCCTGAGTGCTTGGTGTGCTGGAGCACCATCTCACTGATGACTTTTGCCAGACAGGATGCAAGGCTGGGCCAATTATGGTCCTGATTATGTCTGTAGCACACACTTCCTTTGCTGTTTTATACCTAGGTGTTATTTATGCCTTGCTGAAGGCTCGGTGGGCATCTTTGGCCCTTGTCTTGTCACTAGTAGAGCCTACCTTGAAGCAGGTGCTGAATGGCTAGTATGAGGCTAACACAAAGGTAGCAGCTTGTTCATTGACAAGATTAATCTTCTTTCTTTATTTTAGTGTCATAAGAGGACAAAGTGTTTCAAAGATTAAATGACTAGCTGGACAAGAAAGAAGAGGTGAGATGTGATGTGGTTGTCAGGTGCAGGTGAAAGGCTGCCCTGCATCCTCTTCAGAGCAGTATAGAAGTGTTAAAATCCCTCCTCATACACACACACAGACACACACAAGCCCACACACGTGCCACTCCATGTGTTCCTCTTCTGGCATAATGTCCAGGGTTAGCTTAATTGGAACTGGTGCAGCTAAATTCCCCAGTGCCTCAGGCTAACAGCACATCTGTCTGTTTTTCTCCAAGCTGTCCACTGAAGCAGAAGCTGCTGCTGCTTGGCTACACTCAAGCATGGAGCCAGGCAGATTACCTGCAGTGGGTTGATCCTGGCATCCCCACCAAAATCTGCTCTTATCATTCCTCTCCTTGGCTGGACAGAGGAGAGAAAATACAACAAAAGCTAATGGGTTGAAATAAAGACAAGAAAGGCCACTCACCAGTTACAATCATGGGCAAAACAGACTTGACTTGGAAAATTAGCTTAATTTATTACCAATCAAATCAGAGTAGTGTAATGAGATATAAAACTGTATCTTATTTCCACCACCCCTCCCTTCCTCCTGAGCTCAACTTCACTCCTGATTTCTCTGCCTCTTCCTCCCAAGCAGTGCAGGGGGACTGGAAATGGGCATTGTGGGCAGTTCATGTTGTCTGTGCTTCTCCTTCCTCATCAGGGGGAGGACCCCTCACACTTCTCCCCTGCTCCAGCGTGGGGTCTGTCCACTGGGAAGCAGTCCTCCATGAACTTCTCCAGCATGACTCCTTCCCATGGACTACAGGTTTTAAAGACCTGCTCAAGCATGGGCTGCCCACTGGGTCACATCCATCTGCTCCAGCCTGGGGTCCTCTATGGGCTGCAGGTGCCTCTCTGCCCCACCACTGACCTCCATGGTCTGCAGGGGGACAGCCTGCTTCACCATGGTCTTCACCATGGGCTGCAGGAGAATTTCTGTGCCTCACCTCCTTCTTCCTTGACCTTGGTCTCTGCAGAGCTGTCTCTCTCCCATTTTTTCATTCTCTCTCTGGCTGAAGTTGTTGTTAAGCAGCAACCTTTTCCCCTTCTTAAATACATTATCCCAGAGGTGCTACCACCATTGCTGGCGGGCTCAGCCTTGGCCAGCAGTGGGTCTATCTTGAAGCTGGTAGCAGTGGCTGCATAAGACACAGGGAAGCTTCTAGCAGCTTCTCACTGAAAACCCCCCTGTAGCCCCCCAGCCACCAAAACCTTGCCAGGCAAACCCAATACATTACCCAACACAGCAGCCCTCCTAATGATCAGACAGGATCTGCAGACTCCTAATTGGGCATTCTTAATGTCCAAAGCACATGCAGGCTGCTTCATGCACCCCCAAACTCCTCTGCTCTATCCAGCTTCTTCAAGAAAGTGTCTGTCTGGAAAAATGAGTGAAAAGCCAGCAGGAACCTGGATTTGGTTAAAGCTGTTTTTCTTAGCTGTACCAGCCCTGCTGGTGTTGCTGAGGGTTGCCTGTTGGCTCTGAAAGCCACCACACCTATAGTCCCTGTAGCCACTTCCTGGGAAGGAGGGTGGCAAACCACCAGTGTGACTGTTTCACTAGATACAGGGGCAAAAAGTAGAACAAGCAAGTGAAATGAAAGCTGAACAACTTACTTCAAATGCCAGCAAATGCAAGGTGAAGAGCATTGTTGGAGCTCTGCTATTATACTGCTCTTTTACTGCCAGCAGTTAGTGATTCCTCTGAAGTGGCTGGAGAGCAGCCTCATTTCATTCTGGCTTTCCCACCTCAAGTCTCTGTCCTTCACCTTATGTCTCTGCTGGATTAGCTTTTCAGCAGCAAACTCACTAGACATGAAATAACCAGTGGCTGGAAATCATTCTTCCACTTTTTAATTTGTTCTTGTGTGTCCCATTTTCTCTGTATTTGGCAGCAGGCCTGTTGATGCTTCCTCATTCTTCTGGTGCCCAAGAGTTGCCTGGAATTAGGCAGTTTTGTGGGCTCAGCATCAGTTTTCCATCAAGCTGCATTGCCTTCCTAGAAGTTAATTGCATGTACTGAAATAGTGCAGGTGACACTGGCATTTTCAGACATGGAAACCCTTTTCATAGCCAGCACCAGAAACTGCCAAGTGCTTAGGACAAGCTATGCCTGTTCCCTCTGATGGGATCATACTCTCAGTGTCTTAAGCCAAGCGGCAGTCTTGAGGCTGAGGGAGTCCTAGGGGAGCACAGTTCTCATCTAATACCCATGGGAAATACTTGACTACTATACCAGAGAGTCTGGGAGGACTCAGAAGGAAAGAGCAATGCAGCTTTTCATTCCCTGAGAGTTGTGCAGGTGCATATTTGGCAGGGTTTCACACAAAGGCTAGCACAGTTGGGTCAGTGGGGGGTTATCATCTTAGGATTCATGCTCATGTGAGTGTAGCAACAGACAATATGGGGCAGACTTCAAAGAAATACACCATTTACTTCTCAAGGCTAGATTGTGGTTCCTTCTCTTTAACATGCTGATTTATGTATTTTGATTGCAACTTCTGTAATAACAACTTTAATTTGTGAAACTGCAGGGTTTTGTTAAAATATTGGACACTGAAGGTAACAATTTCAGGAGTGCCCAAATCAGTCACATTTCTAGAAGGAGCTTGGGCACTTAGGTGGAGCTTAGGACCCTACCCTTCAAAGAAGCATCTGAGAGCCAAAACCAAAAGAGCTGGAAGCCTGGGAAAGAGCTCACTACCTGTGAATTATGTTCACAAACTCCACTTCCTATACCAGATGGAGGCACTGAGCAGAAAACGGTGAAAACCTTACCCCATTCTGATGGACCTGATGGTTGGTGTGTGGGGGTGGAATTTATAGCTCAGAATTAGTTCAGGAGATTGGCATCCAAACAGTCCTTGGGGTGATGGTGGAAGTAGCAGTAGTTCATAATACGTGTAAGGCTCAAATACCAGGCTTCCTTGCCTCAAATCCTGACATGACTCATCCACATATCCACCACCATCCAGGAGCTTCTCCTAACACACTAGGGCTGAGTAGGCCTCCTGTTCCCCTTGGAAGCCATTCATAGCATCCAAGAGCGAGAAGGACTGTTGATTCATGCTTAAGAAATCTGGCTGAGGACATGGGCATGAGCATTCCTATTTCACTTACATTGCATTGGGATTGTTCACTCCAAGGGACTAAGTAAGTGAAAAAAGGGATTAAATAGGAAATCTCATATCATTCAAACCCACATGTTGCAATAGGACTCAGCATAGAAACAGTCATGGAGAGACCTAGTGGAGGAAAAAGACACTTTGCAGAAGTCCAGATTCATCAGCCAAGTGAGTAATCTGAGTTGGAGAAGAGCTTTAGTGCCTGTGCTGAACAGTCAATAGGGGCAGAGAGCACCAGCCTTGGCAGAAGATGAAACCTGCAAACTTGTTTCTGAGGCAGGTGCCTTTTGTGAATTATACAGCCTCCTAAAGCCTTGGCACCTTGTCTCAATGCTGTGTATTTGTGGTCAGCACTGAAGCTTCTGGCGTCGCTGAGTGGAAGTTGGTTTGTATTTAGGGTTGTAAAAATTTACCTCCATAAAACCCCACTTTATCTCTCTCTATCTGAATAGCAAAATTGATGTGGCCTGCAAAACAGCAGCCTTTTAGTCTGGAGACAGAGATAACCAATGTATTTGCAAGTTCCAGGCCTGATAAATTACTCTGATTTAAGGTTGTTAGTTCAATTCTGTGTCAGTCTCTTTGTTGCTCATGCCAGAGAGAGTTATTAATCCGATCCTTTCCCTGCCAAGTTTAATGAGCATTTATTCACCTCTGCTGTCAGCAGGAGCAGGACTGGGCATAGTTTGTAGGAGTATGTTGTACTCTTCTCTGAAAGTTCCTCAGACATGCTCAACATCACAATCTTTAGGCATCCCTGCTGCTTATTTGTCCTTCAAAACCAGGAAGCCTTGGATATGTGTTCCCCTGCCCTTACCTGTGTGGAAGGAACAGACTTGGCCCATCTTGCACTTGCACGCCCTGGTAGGCGTGGTGCTTTCCCCCAACAAGTGGGAAAAGGTGATTTTTCCTCCAAGGGGAATAAAATCTGCAGAAGAAAAAAATATATCAGCACATTTCACAAAGCGCAGAGTAAGCAGAAGCAAACTTAATTAACTATTCAGGTTACCCAGCAAGCAATCTGGTAAACTCCTGTGATTCAGGCATGCCACAAAACAGTTCCCAACATTTTCTCACACGCTGGAGGATGTTTCTAAGCAGGCCTTTTCCTGCCTTGCTGGCCCCACACTTGGTTTTTCCCTGCAAGTCTTGTCTGGGGTTGCAGGATGAGATTGGGGCAGTTAGCTCAACTTTTGTGGCTCATTACTGACCAAACCCAGCTGATTTCCCAGAAGAAATAAGGCAGGACTTTGAATGAGAAAACTGAATATCAGTTTATATGAAAACACATTATCCATGGGCTCCTATCCCTGCTGGAGGCAGGGCCATATGAATACAGCATGGCAGAAAGCTGAGATTTTGGACCTGAATCCCAGTCGTGATCCTGTGTTGAGAAGTTATTAAGAGAAATAGTCTTTCATAAAGCAGAAGCTAATTTAAATCCCCTTTTGTACTGAATACATAAAGAAAGCTTGACACACTGTATGCTTTTTAAGGTACGTTTCAACAGCAAGTAGAACATGCTCTGAAAATTTAAGCAAAAAATATGCTGTTTAAAAATACAGCTGCAGAATATTTTGCCCTTTTTTTTTTTTTTAACAAAGAAAATAATATTCCAAGAATCAATCTGAGGTAAAAGAGAAAGACACACAGGGGACATCATAGGTTGCCAGGAGGAGAAGTAGAGAAGACAGTAGCACTTTCTGCTGTAGGATGTGTTAGTCTGGTAAATTGCTGTCTAGGGAGATAGTAGTAACTCAGGCCTGGTGTCAAATTAGGTTGGACTAACACTAATGATGGAGACCCATTTCCAGCCCCATCGGGCCCCTCAGCAGCATCCTCAGTAGGAGGAGAAAAGGTAGAAGGATAAATTTCAGCACAAAGCTGAAATCTTAGGCTCCATGCAGCAGTGGGGTGCAGATAGAGGCAAGGTCTCTCTGCCTCAGTCATGTCACATCTAGAAGCTTCATGACCATCTTAGTGTGGTGTTGTCAATAAGCTGATGAGGTGCTTTCATTTTAGCCTCTGGTGACCTTGGAGGCAATGGGACACGGCTCATCTAGCCTTTGCAGTGTCCCTCCTTGGCAGATGGAGAGCTCCTGTTCTTTGCTATTAATTCTGATATGCCTTTTGCTGCTACCGAATCTGGGGTTTTGCAGCTGTATGGTGGCCAGCCAGGCTATTGCCTAATTTTGCTTTTCCCCTTTGTATCCCATATGCAGAGAAGCAGAGGGAGCTGGCTCGGAAGGGGTCCCTGAAGAATGGCAACATGGGAAGCCCAGTTAATCAGCAGCCCAAGAAGAACAACGTGATGGCACGAACAAGGTAAAGGACTGGGAAAGCACTCAGCTATGCTCTAGGCTTCAGTCCCTAATGGCCTTAGGATGGGCAAGGATGATATTTGTTGCCATTTATCTACTGCCAAACACTTCAAAAACAGTGATGGCCCTTCCTGGAGCTGTCAGACCCAAACACTGTCTTGCAGCCTGTCCCCTGGGGAGATGCAAGGACAGCTGAGCCCAGCACCAGCATCACTGCAGCCTGCAGGATGCACTGGCAACCCAGCCTGGTTGAAGTGGGGGGTTTGATGCAGCTGTCTTGCATGGTCTGGGTAGCCTCTTGTAACACACAATCCTGTCAGCAGGAGAGGTCTGATGCAGCTTCATGTAACACAAACTGGTTTAGAGCTTAGTTCAGCCTTGGCTGCTTTTTATCACAGTAGTTCCCTTGCTTCTTTTTTATGTTGACCTCTTCCCCACACTGACTGACTTATTGAAGGCTTGTAAATAATCTATTTCCATCTGATTTACTATACACCTCCTCTGCACTTTGAATCACAGGGTCATACTTTGCTGCTTTGGCACATTTCTGTATGACAGCATCAGCTGGTGCCACCAAGCACTGTAAACAAGAATGTTCCTAGCTGAACACCTCCTTTTAGAGTGTTTTTTTTTAATTTTTCCATGCAAGCTGTGGTACCCCAATACATCACTTAAATGCATTCAGGAGGCAGGAACCATACTGAGCCTACAGGATTGCATGTTTTGCATGCTTCTAGAAAGGTGGCAGTTTTTAGGGGAGGACTTCACTTAAAATGACAGAAGAATCTGCGTGGATGCTGGATGTTTACTGATAAATGGGAAAATTGCATGAATTAAGTATTATTAAGTACTATACATTAAGTAGAACAAGAGCTGCAAGTCAGAGCCTCTGTGTATACAACATATCTGACAGATGAGGTTCCTTGTTTACAGTAATTCCCAAATCACAAAATAGTTGTCATAAATCATACCAGAACTTTATCTAAAAGTTCTATTTGCAAGCCTCTGTGATGTTAGTGGAATATGCTGCCTTGCTCCCTGCTCTGTGTTTGCTTGTTGAAACCATATAAAGGAGCCAGATCCTTTGTGGCAGGAAGAATTTCAGCACCTGCTGTCAGCTGGGTTTTCCATGGCCACTATCCCTCCTTGTGTTTGAAATACAAGCTGGACTTGGTTTATTTTGGCAATAGGCTGCATGCAACCTGGTCTAGTGGAAGGTGTCCTTGCCCATGCAGAGGGGTTGGAACTAGATGCTCTTTAAGGTCCCTTCCAACCCAAATCATTCTGTGATTCTGTACTAGTTTCCCAAGAGGAATGCTGGCAAGTTTGCTGCTTCAGTTATTTAGAAACACTGAAATTAGCAGAGGGAGAGAAGATGGAATAGATACAGGTACCTACCTGTAAAATTAGTGGCTTCTGCTAGGTGAGGTTGTTGATTTCAGTGGCACCCATTGACAAAAGCTTTTGGACAGGCAGCTCAGTTTTTATTCCATTTATCACACCTGAGCACTGTTCAGAGAACATGTGGACCCCTCCACAGCCAAGTGAGGCCTGCTGGCAGTAGACTTGCTTTTCTTACTTCCTTGTCACAAAGCCTTTAGAAGCACCCCTTGGGATCTGTAAAACAGAGGTTTGCAGCCATTGGTTTAGTAGCAGATGTAGCCAAGCTCTGTTGTTCCCACATGGCTGGGAAGTGTCTGGCACAGGGTTCTCACCATCCCAGCTCCCTTGGCTTTCTGAGAACCAAGATGCACCATGAGGACAGCCCTAGTAATACCTCAAAATGGTTTGGTCTGTGTTGCCACAGACAGGGGAAACCCCAAGGAGGCAGAAATACCACAACCTTGATCAGGCAGCTTCTTTTCACAGTATAACAGATGCAGTATAATGGGAAAGACTCCGGGGGGATACACTGCAAAACATCCAGTTTCTGGTTTAAGTCTGAACTGATGGCTTCCTCTGATCTCTGCAGAAGGAGAATAAGCTAAAACCATTCTCTTTAACAGTTCTGCTCATGCAGAGGGGTTGGAACTAGATGCTCTTTAAGGTCCCTTCCAACCCAAATCATTCTGTGATTCTGTACTAGTTTCCCAAGAGGAATGCTGGCAAGTTTGCTGCTTCAGTTATTTAGAAACACTGAAATTAGCAGAGGGAGAGAAGATGGAATAGATACAGGTACCTACCTGTAAAATTAGTGGCTTCTGCTAGGTGAGGTTGTTGATTTCAGTGGCACCCATTGACAAAAGCTTTTGGACAGGCAGCTCAGTTTTTATTCCATTTATCACACCTGAGCACTGTTCAGAGAACATGTGGACCCCTCCACAGCCAAGTGAGGCCTGCTGGCAGTAGACTTGCTTTTCTTACTTCCTTGTCACAAAGCCTTTAGAAGCACCCCTTGGGATCTGTAAAACAGAGGTTTGCAGCCATTGGTTTAGTAGCAGATGTAGCCAAGCTCTGTTGTTCCCACATGGCTGGGAAGTGTCTGGCACAGGGTTCTCACCATCCCAGCTCCCTTGGCTTTCTGAGAACCAAGATGCACCATGAGGACAGCCCTAGTAATACCTCAAAATGGTTTGGTCTGTGTTGCCACAGACAGGGGAAACCCCAAGGAGGCAGAAATACCACAACCTTGATCAGGCAGCTTCTTTTCACAGTATAACAGATGCAGTATAATGGGAAAGACTCCGGGGGGATACACTGCAAAACATCCAGTTTCTGGTTTAAGTCTGAACTGATGGCTTCCTCTGATCTCTGCAGAAGGAGAATAAGCTAAAACCATTCTCTTTAACAGTTCTGCTGTTCCCATCAAATAGGTTTTCCTTCATTTGGGCAAACCACATTGCCTCTTCTAGTCTCTACTCAACCTCCTCCTCCTTCCTCAAGGGTTCTGTTCTGTATTATCTGTATGAACTTGTAACATCCAGCCTCTAGTACCAGGTTTCCTTCATGTTCTGGGGTAGGGGTACAGCCAGCCTTAGAGGTGAGAGGATCTGAATCCACAACATGCTCAGTCTCCCTGTGAGCAAACAGAATGTGAACAAGGTCGTGGTGATGCTGGCACACTTGCCATGAGCACAGGCAGAGCCCCCAGTACCATCTGCACCACAGCCAGATATTGCAGCCCACTCTGAAGGTAACCTAAACTCACATTTGTGTCATAACACATTTCCTGTTAAGAGAGCAAAAACACCCAGACAAGAAGCTCATCATGGGGCAGCTGTGGATGAAAGCAGCTATGACTGCTTCCTGGCTTTGTCCCAGGGACAGTGGGAAGCAAAAATAAGGACAATCAGGATGCTAGGGAATTACTTAGATGGGGGACAGACATACACTAGGTTTTGTCTGTTGCAGAAAAATTGAAGTTCTGTGTCGTTAAGAAAAAAGACATTTCTCAAGAAAAAGATTTAGTGGTTTTATTTGTTTGGTTTTTTTTCATTGAGTAAATAACACCACAGAGGGTTCTTCTCCTAGATCCCCTGATAGTGCTTCATTCGCTCATTATTTAGTAACAATTGTCAGTGAATATACATATTTCAAAACATGGAGAAAGAGCATGGAAGTCAGTGCTACTGATATCTTTATGGGCAAGCTGCTGTTGGTGCCAGATCACAGCTTTGGTTCCAGGCATCTTTGCTTCTTGACTTCCTTCCTGCAAGGTTCAGGAGAAGAAGGACCATTCCAGTGCTGTGAAAACGGGTATTGAATTTTGCAAATTGGAAAATCTGCATCAGTTTTAAAATTAATTTCTTCAATCTTGAGTTTCAATGCACATAGTAAGAAAACATAACTGATTGTGAATGTATATACCTGATTTCTTATAGTATTGCATATACTTGACACTCCCTGCCCATCTTCAGGCCTTAGTATTGCTAAAATTGTAATGGCTTCCTGAAATTTTCTGAACAGAAAAACATTTCAAGTAGCTAGCAGTTGGAGCATGGATGAAATGGATTATAACTTTTAATTTTTATTTCTCAAACTGTTAGTGACGCATCGTTGTCTATTGTTGTGTGTTGTTAAAAGCTAGTTCTTCATTTGGGAGAAAACGTGAGTTAACTGACTGAACAAGGAGATTTTCAGCACTCTTATGGCTTCCATCTGCTGAACATAGAATTTTTTTCCACTTGCTCAGTTTGGTTGATCTTACTTTAAGCATGAACAAAAGTATTTGTGCAGTTTTGAGGATGAAAAGAACTATGTTATGAGTCAGATGCCATTGTATTAATACATTTTCCTTATCCCAGAAGCTCTGAAGTCTGTATTCCATTTCACAAACTCTCTCAGGCAATTAAAGGTGCAAAGTCATCATCAGCCTTTGTAACATTTCTGATGGAGTGAAAGTCATTACAGAATAATGGGATTTTAAAAGTGCTAGTCTGACTGAGCTGTTACAGTGCACCCACTAGCTCATATGTCTCGTATTACTAAATTTAGGACTGAGACCTCAGAAGGGTTGTGTTGGAGGAGCTTGGGTAGGGACTCAGGCAGAAATCATCCCAGATATCCAACAGCAGAAGCACTGAGTCTCTGCCTTCCCTTAGTCTTCTTTTGTTTACTCATTGCGAGTGTCATGTACTCATTGCTAGGAAAAAAAAGCACCACAAAAATGAGTGAACTGATAGGACAAGCAGTGCTAGCTGAACAGTTTCACCCCCAAAAGAATCACAGTGTCCCAACCATCTTTTCTTTCAGAGAGGAGCATGTTCCCAAGGTATGTGGAGCATTTATCCCTGTGAAACTGCTCTAAGCTACCCAGAGACACAGCTTGCTCCCTCTGAATTACACCCCTTTCAACATCTTCACAATCAGGGAGGCCTTGCAAGGAAGTGAAATGGGGAAAGCCTACCTATCAAATAGCTGTGCCATAGGCTATGTGTGATGCTAACCTTTAATCTATGACTAATGGACAACTTTTGATTGTTTCAGGCTCGTCGTTCCTAACAAGGGCTATTCCTCATTAGACCAGAGTCCAGATGAGAAGCCACTGGTAGCCCTGGATACGGACAGGTATGCAAGGTGTGACTGAGATGGTGTACAGTAGGGTGCAAGTGAGTTTTCATGCCAGAGAGCAGCACTGGAGCTGTCTCCTGCTGGAACCATTCTTGCGGGCCACTCGCACACCTCCTTGCTGTGCCCTTGGGTGTGTGCCACAACCGGTCGGTGAGTGTAAACACGTAGGAAGGGATGTGAGTCAAGAGCACTGTAATGGAAAGATCTGAGGGTCACAGATGAAAGTTGCTCTTTAGATTCCTTTGATGTAATTTCTCCATGCCTCAAGGGCAGCTTCATGGCACAAACCAAAGAATGCAGATCTCTCTTAACTGCTTCCTTCTTTGCTGTATCTTCTTCCCTGCAGTGATGATGACTTTGACATGTCCAGATATTCCTCCTCGGGATACTCATCAGCTGAGGTGAGTTATACTCCTCTCCTGCCATCCTTCCCATGAATGCTAATAATAGAGCAGCCAGAAGTGTCTTTGAGTGGCCTGGTACTTGGCTACACAATGAATTTACCAGTGGTGTGGATTCTGTGAGTCTAGAAGGGGCTGTGGCAGAAACTGTGTCATGTTGCTTTCTTCCCTGGTGATCCATTTGGCTCCATCCCTGCATTGCCATGGCAGAGAATTGCCTGTCAGCTGTTTTCACAGCTACCTTTGGCTTCACTCAAGCTTTCCCCAGTTCTGCTCAGTCTGGCAGGTTTGCCCCATGTGGTGCAAAAGCATCAACTTGTCTGTCACACCAGCTCAGCAACCGTGTGCTTGCCAAGGACACAAGTAAAGAATCTGGGGACGTGCTGTGATTCCCAGTTCTTGGGGTGGTCAGGGTCACCCAGTGTGTGTTTACTTGGAGCAGGCAGAAATTCCAGGGAGGACTTGCAGATATGAACTCTTGTCCTTTCAATGAGAAAAGGCAGGAAACTCAAGCTTGTTAATCTCTCTGCATTGTTTCTGACTATACTCCCAAGCTCTCTCCTGAATGAGTTGCTCAGCCTCTGGTTATTGCTTCTGGTTTTACACCCAAGGTACCGAGTGCCCTCCTGCTCACAAGCTGCTGGGAACTCTTCACCCAGATATGGTTAGACAAAACTTCAATCTAAGATTGTAAAGAGCCAAGAGGCTTTACCACTTTTCAACTGCTACAGCGTGTGGCAGACTGAGAGGAGAGAATGCCCAGCTGCCAGTTGGTTTATGAAAATGAGTATTACATTACTTTAAATGAGGATTTGTCTTCATGGAAGGATTATTCCAGAATAAGATAGGTATCAGTTTGCTACTGTGGGATATCTCATTCTAGGTATTCCTATTCTGAAGGAAGCTAGAACAGAAGGCAGCCCTTAGCTGTGGTCAGAAACTGGGACTCTTTCATTGGTGGGGCAGCTGCTGTTGATGGGGAAAAGTATTCCAGAATAAGGAACCTCCTTCATCTTTCGCTATTCGAAATAAGACTTCTCAAGTGTTTGACTGTTTGTCTCTTTGCCTGTAGCAGATCAACCAAGACTTGAACATCCAGCTGCTAAAGGATGGGTACCGGCTAGATGAGATTCCAGACGATGAGGACCTGGACCTAATCCCCCCGAAGTCGGTCAACCCCACCTGCATGTGTTGCCAAGCCACCTCCTCCCCTGCCTGCCACATCCAGTAGTGAGGCCGGCGGGCTGTGATGATCAGTGCTTTCCACGACAACTGTAAAACTTAACAGCCATTGCTTCCTCCTATGGTAGGACGTGCACCTCTTTGTGTTCATGGAGCCAGGAGAAACCAAAAAATTCATTTTGTGATTGGTTGATAAAAGTTATTTTAAACTATGGTTAAACAAAAAAAAACACAAAAAAACAAGTTGCTCAAAGTGCCAGGCAGCGCCTGGAAGCACTGACTGGAGAGTGAATGCAGAGGGGTCCAGAGATACCTCCTTGCTTTGTGTAGGCACCGGGGATATTTTGTAAGGTGTCTGTTCCAGAATGGGGAGGGTCACAAGGGGCTACAGGTCATCCTGCCCACCAAAACCAATCCATCTGCAAGATCAGGTGTGAGTCTGAGGTGTCAGGGAGTTTTACCAGTGAGAGGGGATAAGTTCTTAATTCATTCACTAAGCCTGTTTCGTTTGCATAACCAAAATGATACTGTAACTGGGACACAGGAATGGGAATGGAGCAGGGCATCCTTTCTTATGGCAAAGCTAACCAGGACTACCATGGCACAATTAATTCACTTGTGAAGAGTGCAAATAGGTGGCAATTCACTGTAAATACTAGCTAGAGCTGTTGTGTCACATATCCAGTGCAATCAACCCTTAGCTCCACTTTAAATTATCACCAAACAAAGCGGAGTCGATCTGCAATGTATCTGTGCTCCTCAGGGATTCAGGGATTCATTGCCCAAGAATACTACACTCCTGAGCTCACTCCAATCACCTATACTGACTTCAGGCTATACTTAATCCCCATGAGACCTGTCTGTTTCCAAAAATCTTAAACTTTGTTCAACTAAGAAAAAATGACTCTTGCACCAGAGAGGACTAGAGCTGTACAGTCTGAAGGTCAGTGCCAGAAAAACTAGTTGAAGTTGCCTATGGGAGGGGTTTGTTAATGCTGAAGGCATATGTGTGGTCCTGTCAGACTTTAGGGAAGTTTTCAGCAACAGCAAGACTGTGAGCAGCTTTAGCTGAAAAAAAGAAAGAAGTGAGAGGAAAATACTGTTAATCCCATCTCTGCCCAGTTGTGAACTGGACTTGGTCTGTGTTAGAGTTGTCCCATGTCAGGAGCAATTCTGTTTATTTGGTGCTGCAATAGTCAGGAAACCTGGAGTCACATTAAGTTGCTGGATTGAACTGCTAGTTCAGCAGCAGATAGTTTTGAATCCAAAATAATTTCTGGAATTAGGAAACATGTCCTCTCCCTTGCCAGTCTTACACTGCTGGCTTCAGCACATGTGGTGCTCAGTAAAGGGATGGGCTGGTGTTTTTCTTGGCATTTAAATTTTTTGCCACAGGCACAAATGGGTGTTTCTCTGCCCTGCCAGGAGGAAGGACTCCTTGCCTTGTGTTGTCACTTGCTTTGTAGCCTGCAGAAGGAAAAAAGTGAGGGCAATTCTGAGCTTCCCATCATAATTCCAGAGTAACAAGGCAAAGCCTGAGCTCCACCCCAACAGTTCTCCTATCTGAAATCTGCATGAAGTGAGCTGAGTCTTTAAGAAGTCCATTATTAGGAGCAGATTTATTTAACATGCTGGGGCTTCGCTCCTTTCAGTGCAAAGCACAATACTACAGAGTGAACAAAAGAGCAGGCACACAAGATTCCTGAGCTTTATTATTCACTAGCTGTTATGGGCAACTGCTCCCTAAAACATCGTGCTGACACCCTGGCTCCTGGCCACAGAAAGTGGACTGAGCAGTCCTGTTTGCTGAGCATCCCTGCCTCCTTCAGCAGAAGTGCTGGTTATCTTGCCAGCTCCTCTAAGAGTGTTCTTCAAGTGAATGCCTCTCCCTTTCTCATCAGCTGGTAATAAGGGGGAATGTTTCCAAAATGTCTCTAAAGAACACAAAACATCAGGTCTCCAGTTCTTCACTTCTTCCTTTGTATTCCTGCTTTCCTCTCCAGTGGTACCTAAGGTTGAGGTTAGCAAGTTGTCTGGAGGTGGGGAAAGAGCTCTAACAGTGCTGTGTAGAGAGAAAAAGTAAAAGGGGAAAAAAAAATTCCTTAAAGAATCTTTTTTAATGGGGAATGTAGTGAAAGCAATTCCTATAGGACATGACTAAGTCTCTTTAATCTTCGCTCTTCTAAAGAGGGACTTTGCAGTTCAGCATTGGCACCATGCAACATCTTTGTTGCATTTATCCTCCTGGGTCAGTCTCTGTGCCTTCCAGCTGGGCTGCACATGCTCAGCCTTTACCACAGCCCTTGTTCAGGAGCTTGGAAAATGTCAGTGTGCCTGTTAGAGCAGCAAGCCATCAGTTTAGGTGGATCAGCCATGGACAACTGCAGGTTCCACAGGTCTCCATCATGCTGCCATCATGTTCAGTCAAAGATGGAATGAAGCTCACTGACACTGTCTCCCCAAGGTTAGAGCCTCCCCTCTGAAGGACAGACCTTCCCCAATAATCACTGCCCCATGGCACCATGACCAAGTCTTTCTCTTGCCCCTATTGCTAGTTTTCGGCTGCCCTGTGCCCTGAGGCATGGAATGAAGCTCACTGACACTGTCTCCC
Organism: Chaetura pelagica; assembly: GCF_000747805.2. Lineage (NCBI taxonomy): Eukaryota > Metazoa > Chordata > Aves > Apodiformes > Apodidae > Chaetura > Chaetura pelagica. Next base: position 937,482 of record NW_009952688.1, read on the forward strand.
CAAGGTTAGAGCCTCCCCTCTGAAGGACAGACCTTCCCCAATAATCACTGCCCCATGGCACCATGACCAAGTCTTTCTCTTGCCCCTATTGCTAGTTTTCGGCTGCCCTGGGCCCTGAGGCATTTCTGAACTCTGCAACCCAGCAAACTGCCCTTAGCCCTTTGCATTGCGTGATGTGCATCTGCTTCTAGCACAACCCTTTAAGGTGGCAGGGAGATTAGTTTAAATGTTACACCCACTGCTTCCTCCAAATTCAGGCTGGAGCATGAGCCAAGTGTTTTTCCCTGCACACAGGTGGTGTTGATTGCATAAAAAGCTGGTTTGGCATGACAGTACAGGACCATAAAATGGCAATTTTTTGGCTTCTCCTCTCTGTGCTTTGTGTTCATATATTTTATTAGGGGAATAAAGTAGAAAGGGTGGGAAAAGTAGTTACCTGTGTAGAGTCATTATCAGGAAGGCTGAATGGATTAAGGCAATGCACATGTGGCTGTCATAGCAAACTGAACACTAGCCTTTCTGAACTGCAGCCCCTTAAGCAGGTCATGACCGTGGGGCTTGTTTGTTGGCTCGTTATGGAATATGATGGACACCCTGTCAATGTGTATTAACTGCAGATTGGGCTGGCTCTCCCTTTCTGGTCTCACCTTCAGACCTTTGCTTCAGCCAGAAGGTTTTCCTTGTGCCCTCGTAGGAATCTATGCTGTCATGACTTCCCAGGAAGGTTCGTGGATACATAGCCCTTCTGGTGCTGTTCTCCTTACACCAGTCTCTGCCACCATGGCCTGGAAGGGGCAAAAGCAAAGAGTGCAGACCCTGACTCTCTGTCACATTACTGAAAAGCCCTAAAATCTGCTGAGCTGCTGGGCACTCTCCTAAACAGAAACTGCATGAAACAAAGCAAACTGTTCCTTGTTCCAGTCTGCACCGAACCAGGTGGTCTTCTCAGGCCCCAGTTCCAGTCCCAAGTTATACTGAATACCAAGGGAAGGTGCACCATGGAGTGTGAAAGGCTGCATCACTGTCCATCTAAATTACCATGCAAATAGGATTTAAGGGTATTGATGCTGGTGTCTCCATAAAGGAATTTGCATTAGATGCCTCCTAAAGCTAGACTGGCTTTTTGTTAGGATTTTATGTAACTTCACTCACCAAATAACCTGAGTTTAAGCAAGTTTTTCCTTAAACTGGATGTTAATTTTTTCCCTTTAATGTAAGCTAGCTTTGAACTCCAGTGTCTCAGCACTCAACTCTGTCTCTCCAGTCTTGATGCTCCCCATTTCCAGATAATCTGTGTGAGAAGAAACATCCTCCTAGTGTTGAGAAAGGTCTATAGGTAGCATGGGCTAGTCTGATTTTCTGGTAGTTGTAAGTAAACTTTGGTCTGAAAGGAGGGTGATGTCCATGTGACCACCCCAAAGGCTCATTTGCTGTCTTACTGGGTGTTACCTTGAAGTCAGCCCTTGGAAGAGCCCCTGGTTCATATCTGACACTGCTGCATGTCTGCCCCCAACATGTATGCTGGGCCATTGGGTGTGCCATGCAGTTCTGGCTGTCTTGCCTGCAGATGCCTTCTGACTGCAAAAGCAGGTGACCCAGCCTGCTGCATGGACTTTGGACAGGATTTCAGGATGCTCCCCCATGGACAGGATGGATTCAGGTGCTTCTGGTTTGTCTCTCTAGCTCCTCTTGCAAAAGGAGGCACCCACTCTGCTCATCTGTGATGCTGGGCAGAATAGTTTCCTCTCCATGCAGTGTCTGTCCTCGGGCTGGCCTGCAAGGTGTACAACAGCAGGCAGGAGGCTTGAAAAGTACAGTGCCCTGTGTGTGACTCAACAGAAACATGAAGGTACTTTTGAAGAAAGGAAGAGCCCAGCTGGGCACCAGATGGAGTGACAGGGAAATAAAAACAAGCAGTAACTAGAAAGGTTGCCAAGTGCTGTCTTGGCCTAGGGCAGATCCCAGTTGTCCAAATTAATCTATCTGAGTGCAGTGCTGGTACTAGCAGGGAGCAAAGCTGGCTTTCAGATGCACACAGCAGAAACACCGTGTCCCCAGGCTGGCACCACAGCCAAACACCACAGCAGAGAGTCTGCTGGACTGCTGGAGCACAGAAATCTGGGGTCCCTGGCTGCTGTTAGCACGTGGTACCCATCTGCTCTAACCTCAGGCCAGTTACATTCCCTCGATTTCCACTTCCTTCATGTCGGCAAGTGTGTGATGGGCACCACTGATAGAACAGCTCTGTAAGCAAGGTGCAAAAAGCATGAGATAGAAATTTTATAGAGATTTTCAAAGTACTACTCTGCTTCCCCTCTGTTTGCCAGCTTCTGCTGTTGCTTGCATGTGCCAGAAGGCTACAGGGTGGAGGTTAGGAGAGAGATTAAACAGCTTTAGGGGAAGATGTTTGGCAAGGATGTGTTTCCCAATTATTTGGCAGCTTTCTCTTGCACAGCCGGATTCTCAGTCTGCAGCTGCCACAGGGAACATGTCAGGTTTGGCAGCCAACAGCACCATCCCCTGCTAGTAGAATCAAGGAATTTAGGAGTGTGACTGGAATAGCAAGTGCTGATGGGGTGGAAGAGAGCACCAAAGGGCTCATTTTGGGATATTGGCAGTTTCATGCTCTTACTTTTACCATCCACGTAATTATCTGAGGGTATAAATTGGCAGGTTTGCCTGAACTTTTTTGTTCCATTGTCCCTTCAAGTTCACATGGGATGAAATTTTATAGAATGAAATAGGCTTTGTCACCTGGCTGCTGCTTGGCTCAGCAAGCACAGACTGCATGTTCAGAGGGGACATCTGCATAGATGGGCAGTGCCACAGGGCAAGCTGGGATAGGCTGAACCTAAGGCATGGGAAGGTCTTCATTTTAAGGTGCTTTTCACCTTGAGGACATTGCATCCTTGACACTTCCTTTCAGAGCTTTCCTGTGAGAAGGATTGCTCCAAACCTCAAACCACAGCTCACCAGACAAACCCACTTCTGTTACAGTGGCACACAAACCCTGAAGCAGAAGGGTCAACAATGTAGTGTAGTAAAAGAGGTGGTGACCTGGCATTACCTACAGAATATGCCAGTGGGGCATATTTTGACTCTCTGTATTATGCCTCCAAAAAAATTACAGCTACATCCCCTCCTTTGCCCCTCATGACATTGTTGGCAGTCCCAGGACCACAGGAGCTAAATGCTGCCTGGCTGAGCAGTGATTGGACAGCTTGCTGGGGAGGCAAAGGTTGGGGATTAGTTGAGATTACATGGAGCAGAGCACTGTGGCCCACACAACCGTGCAGCAACCCACCTTGCAGAGCAGCATGGACACCAGCAGGACAGGCTGCAGCTTTCCCTGGTGCCTGTGGAGAACTGCACTTCCCATTGCTTCCCAGACCCATTTACCACTGCTTGTGGCTCCCAGCCTTTCCATATCTCTATAAAGATTTTTCTGCTGGAAGGAGCCTGCCTTGCTGGTTGTGCCTGGTCTGTGGAGACATTTCCATAGCAACAAATAGTGATACAGTCAGTGGGATCAGGGAGTGGAAGGTACAAAAGAAGCTTCATTAAAATGAGACCATCTCAGTCATGTTACTGGAAACTGGCACAGTAGGCACCAGGAAAAGAAAAGGCCACTGAAAGGCCATGCTGAGATAAGTCCTATCACCTGCTGAGATTATTACCCTCCTGGAGCAGCATTTCTCCCCTAGCTGCCCATCTAGCTGCCCCAGGTGAGCTCACATGGAAGCCCTGCTCTCCACCCAGGCTGCTGTCTTGCTTCTGCACCTCAAAAAGCTGCAACTCCATTTGTTACCCACCTTCCTTAAGCCTGGGTGATTTGGGAGACACAAAGTTTGTTGACCCATGCAGAGAGCTGGAAAAACTTCAGCAAGCTGTCTTCACAAAAGCCCTTCTGATTTGTGTCACCTTGATCTCTACCTCCTTCTTTGCTCAGTTTCTTTGCAAGGAAAAGCTGGGGTAGCATCTGGGTTCAGCCTGTGTCCTGAGACAAATCCAAGGCAAGTGGCAGACCAGCAGGGTATCTAACAGCCACAGTGGTGGGGGGACTAGAAAGCAGGCTGGGATGTCTCTTCACCTGCCTGAAGGCTGTGGGGCTGAGAGTTCACCAGGCTAGTGGAAAACCTATGTGTGATGCAGCCAGCCAAGCTGACCACCTTCACCCCCCTGAGCTCTGCCTTGTGGGAGGTCTGGGACCCAAGCACCAGGTCCCATGCCTGCCAGCCCGTGGGCTCCTGGCACGGGATGGAGACCTGCAGCAGAGGCATGGGTGGGATGCCTGTCAGCTGTGCTCTTGCTACACTGAACAGCACACTGCTAGGGCTGCAGCTCTGCTGGGAGCAAGACTCTTGCAGAGGATGAAGGTTTTGCAGGGGAGAAAATTCAGAATTTTAATTTCCCCCTTTTTTGCACGTTTTTAGCCATTTTTACTCCTTCCACAGTGGTTATTGAACCTGCAGTTCAATAAAGGCAATGGACCACCACTAAATAGTTGTCTGAAATGAGGTGCCACTAGCATGCAGAGCTGGTTGTGCCTAACATGGGGCTCCCAGAGCTCAAGGTACATCCTGTGGCTGAGTCACCCTGTGCACTGCAGAGGGGCTGGGGCTGGGGTGGGAGTGTCAGTGCTGACCACCATGCCAAGCAGCCACAGCTTCCCAGACTGAGGAAGAATCAGGCCACAAACTGGGGGAAGGAGCAGCAATGGCAGAAGAATAGCTAGTTGTCACAGGTAATCTTTGGTATCCGTGTCCAGTGGTTAGTTCTAGAATTGCAAGCTTTGTTATATTGCACACGTCCTCCTTCCACTCCTCTTTTTCTCAAAGCAGCCATGTCTTTCCTTCCTGGCTCCATGCACTAATGATGAGCACCAGAGGCAGTTGCACCAAAGTGACTCTCAGCCCAGTTCTGCATCTGTCTCTCCCACCCAAACCCAAGGCAGCCAGGAGAGCTCTTGGCCATCACAAGTCTAGTAACTCCATTTGGGTTTCTTTCCTCTGCACACACTCTAGCAGGGCAGTACAGGAGGCTCTGATCATGTCCCAAGAACCTTCTTTGCCCCCTGGCAGCACCTTGCAGACATGCACCTTACTGGGAATGAGCTGGGTCAATGCTGGTGAGATCTGGTGCTGCTCATCTTGCATGGGTGGCAGCTGATGGGGATCCACAGGGGGAAGCTGGCAGGAAGTGGCTACTGTCCCTTTTTATTTCTTTTTTGGAGGGAGAGGGGGATATTTTTGGCATTATGAGTATTGTCCACCTTCCAGTGGCCAAGTTCTGGGCTGCATTAATAATTGGGGTTAATTGGCTGTCAGGGCAGGTATGGAGCTTTGCATCAACTTTAATAGCAAATGCAGTTGCTGTATCCAGAGCCTGGACACAGGCTGGGTTTCTCCCAAGCTGGCAAAGTGCTTTTCAGCAGGCTCCAGATACATGTTTCTGGCAGTCAGGGAAACAGCAGTCCTCCAAGTCCAGATCAAATCTATGCTTCCATCTCATGTCTTTAGCTTGGAAAAAGCTCAACCCAAGCAAATGCTTCCGAGGTCTCCTTTCCCCATGTGGTGCCAGGCACCCCAGGGGAGGAGGTGGCAGGAGGCATTTGGGGGTCACCAAAAGGGAGATCCTTTTCGGATGTATTTAATGGAAATACCTTTCAGGAAGAGAGAACTCCCAACTTTTGCATTAATCTCAGAGCAGGAGATGAATTTCCAGCTGCCCTTGCATATAGTGAAACATAGCTGAAACAGCCAAATGCAAAGTAGAGTTAAATGTAGGGTTTGACCTGAATAACCTTTTAATTAGGAAGATAAATTTGTTGTAGCTTGACCTTAGTCCATGTTAGGAACCTGCTAATCATTTGACATGCAGAGTGTATTAATGCTGCACTTAACTTGGCCATTGGTTTTATTATCTGGCTTTGGGAGTTTTTTCACTCCTGAAGCATCAATCTGCATCTTGTATGGGTTTTTTTTTCTTTCTTTTTCCTGTTAAGAACATGTAGCACACTGTTGTACTTCTGTTCCTGTCCACGTAGAGTATTGCCTTAAACAGATCAGTTGTGTTGTGGTTTGTTTTGGGTTTTCTTTTTTTCTACCATCAGTTTTATGCATTAATTTATTTTAAAAGGTGGGGTTTTTTTTCAAAAACATGAAATATGTATAATATTTTTTTTTAACATTTCCATTGCAGTATTTATCATTGTTACTGGTTGTGTGTAGTGTAACAAAATTAATGATATTAAAAAGCATACATATGAAAACCAGCCTGGCAGCCTTTTTCCTTGGAGCAAACTGGGGTGAGAGGGTACAACCTGCAGCATCTCCTCTGAGCCCCCAGCAACTGCAGATACTGAAATCAAGGGGTGCCAGCCTTCACACCCTGGTCAGTACCAGCCTGACTGGGCACAGCAGAAGTGGCTGGGCTGGAAATGTGCTGTACAGCACAGGTAAACCCCCCGGGGCCAGCCAGCAAACAGGCAGAATTCAGGAAACCCTTCTCCCCAGGGAAGCTGGAAGATGTCTCAGGCTGGACTGGGCCCCTGCCTCTGGCCTGTGACAGCAGGAGAAAGAAGTGCTGCACCAGGACAACACTGATGGGTGAAATAACCTTTCCTCTAGCCTTGCAGCTATTTCTGCCCCTCAAAGCCATTGGCACAAGAGCCAAGTACTGATTTTAGAATCCAAGGCCAGCTCCTGGAAACCCAGGGACTGCCAGGGACAGGGGACAACCCTGGGGGTGTTAGTGGCTCTTGCTGGCACTGGTCTGGTGCAGAATTTAGTCTTTCCCCAGCTGAGAGGCTTGGACTCTCTGTATAAAAGCTGATTTTAAAAATTGATTTATCCTGGTCTGGCTCCCTGGGATGCACCAAGGCCACAGAGCTGAGGTGGGGGTATAGACACCTCAGTGCCCACACTTCCCTCCCCACCTCCCACTACCTCCCAGGAGAAATGAGGGATGGAGACCCAAAGCCTGGCTCAGCAGAGACCAGCAGGACGTGAAAATCAAGGGCAGCTTTTCTTCTTCTTTTCATCTCTAACAGCACAAGAACCAAGTTTGCCTGGACGCATTTGGGTGCCTCAGGCTGCCCAGCCCCACTGTCACCCACAGCAGACAGAGCAAGGCTTCTGCAGCCCTTCAGTGGGGTGGGTTGTCATGCACCCTGCCAAGGTGGGCATGAGTCTTCACTGATCCTCCAAAAGCACAGCAGAGGTGCCAGAGCCAAGAGCAGAGCAAGGCTCTGAATTGGCCCTGTGTGACAAGCCAGGCCAGAGCAGGGTTCCTGCAGGTGCAGGGATTTCTGCTCAACATTCCAGCTTGGGAAAAAGCAAACCCAGTTCATGCAGATCCTTCCCTGGCATAGCCCAGCTGCCTCTCTCCACTGAGATGGACGAGGATCACTCACTCTGACTGCAGAGCCCCTCACCCAGGACAGAAGAGCAAACAAGTCACACAGGATCACCTATATCCAGCTTTTTTAATTAAAAAGGGGAGACAGAGCAGGCAATAATTCCCCTGGCTACCCCAGCAGACTGTGACAGCAATGTTTGGTGCTGTGCACTGATGTGGTGCGGTGCTGCAGGGTTTCCAAGGAAATACAAGACAGAGGGTCTGGAGAAGCCACAATCACTGCTCCTGCACCTCCCCAGATAAAAGTACCTTCACCAGGACCAGCTGAAACTGTTTCCTACCACTGTTAAGGTAATTGCCTGCAGGAGGGCAGGAAGCTGGGAACCAGGACAAAGCCAGGAGGGTGCAGCCTGTGGAGGGATGCAGGCAGCAATTGCTCTGCCCTCTGTTAGAACCACAGTGTAACTATGGGAGTGCCAGAAAGCCACCAAACCCCCCTGCTCCCACACTGTGACCTCACCCAATGACATAAGCATCACCTTGGGCTGGCAGAGCAGTAGCAACAGCCCTGTTCCCTTTTCCTGTCTGGGCTGCAAGCATTTTTTTTTAACATTTCCATTGCAGTATTTATCATTGTTACTGGTTGTGTGTAGTGTAACAAAATTAATGATATTAAAAAGCATACATATGAAAACCAGCCTGGCAGCCTTTTTCCTTGGAGCAAACTGGGGTGAGAGGGTACAACCTGCAGCATCTCCTCTGAGCCCCCAGCAACTGCAGATACTGAAATCAAGGGGTGCCAGCCTTCACACCCTGGTCAGTACCAGCCTGACTGGGCACAGCAGAAGTGGCTGGTATGGAAATGTGCTGTACAGCACAGGTAAACCCCCCGGGGCCAGCCAGCAAACAGGCAGAATTCAGGAAACCCTTCTCCCCAGGGAAGCTGGAAGATGTCTCAGGCTGGACTGGGCCCCTGCCTCTGGCCTGTGACAGCAGGAGAAAGAAGTGCTGCACCAGGACAACACTGATGGGTGAAATAACCTTTCCTCTAGCCTTGCAGCTATTTCTGCCCCTCAAAGCCATTGGCACAAGAGCCAAGTACTGATTTTAGAATCCAAGGCCAGCTCCTGGAAACCCAGGGACTGCCAGGGACAGGGGACAACCCTGGGGGTGTTAGTGGCTCTTGCTGGCACTGGTCTGGTGCAGAATTTAGTCTTTCCCCAGCTGAGAGGCTTGGACTCTCTGTATAAAAGCTGATTTTAAAAATTGATTTATCCTGGTCTGGCTCCCTGGGATGCACCAAGGCCACAGAGCTGAGGTGGGGGTATAGACACCTCAGTGCCCACACTTCCCTCCCCACCTCCCACTACCTCCCAGGAGAAATGAGGGATGGAGACCCAAAGCCTGGCTCAGCAGAGACCAGCAGGACGTGAAAATCAAGGGCAGCTTTTCTTCTTCTTTTCATCTCTAACAGCACAAGAACCAAGTTTGCCTGGACGCATTTGGGTGCCTCAGGCTGCCCAGCCCCACTGTCACCCACAGCAGACAGAGCAAGGCTTCTGCAGCCCTTCAGTGGGGTGGGTTGTCATGCACCCTGCCAAGGTGGGCATGAGTCTTCACTGATCCTCCAAAAGCACAGCAGAGGTGCCAGAGCCAAGAGCAGAGCAAGGCTCTGAATTGGCCCTGTGTGACAAGCCAGGCCAGAGCAGGGTTCCTGCAGGTGCAGGGATTTCTGCTCAACATTCCAGCTTGGGAAAAAGCAAACCCAGTTCATGCAGATCCTTCCCTGGCATAGCCCAGCTGCCTCTCTCCACTGAGATGGACGAGGATCACTCACTCTGACTGCAGAGCCCCTCACCCAGGACAGAAGAGCAAACAAGTCACACAGGATCACCTATATCCAGCTTTTTTAATTAAAAAGGGGAGACAGAGCAGGCAATAATTCCCCTGGCTACCCCAGCAGACTGTGACAGCAATGTTTGGTGCTGTGCACTGATGTGGTGCGGTGCTGCAGGGTTTCCAAGGAAATACAAGACAGAGGGTCTGGAGAAGCCACAATCACTGCTCCTGCACCTCCCCAGATAAAAGTACCTTCACCAGGACCAGCTGAAACTGTTTCCTACCACTGTTAAGGTAATTGCCTGCAGGAGGGCAGGAAGCTGGGAACCAGGACAAAGCCAGGAGGGTGCAGCCTGTGGAGGGATGCAGGCAGCAATTGCTCTGCCCTCTGTTAGAACCACAGTGTAACTATGGGAGTGCCAGAAAGCCACCAAACCCCCCTGCTCCCACACTGTGACCTCACCCAATGACATAAGCATCACCTTGGGCTGGCAGAGCAGTAGCAACAGCCCTGTTCCCTTTTCCTGTCTGGGCTGCAAGCCCCACGCTGTGCTGCTTATCCAGTGGGGCACTCCCCGGGACACTCTGGTACCCCAAGCACTCCTGTCCCAGAGGGCTACAGCACCATGTTCCTTCCCTGCCAAAAACACAAGACCCCTGTCAGCACCTACACGGACTCGTACCGCCCGCCATGCACCGTCCGAAAGACCATCAAAGACGCTGTCGTTATGCAGCCGAGAGGACTCGAGTTACTGACAAAGGTAAATAAATGCAGCAGGGGGAGGAAGCCTCAGTGTTTCTACCCCTACCCAGGTGCTCAGTGCTGGGCAAGGAGGGTGGCATGGGGACTGACAGGGTGTGTCTCGCTGCGTATGTGTAAGTTCTCGTCCCCTGGAGCTGCACCCTGCAGGGCTCTCAGGCTCTTAGGGCTGGCAGTCACCAGCACAAGCTGTGTCAAGCCCCATCCATCAGTAGGTTTCAGAGTGCACAAGGGGCAGGATCTGCTGAGGAAGGAGAAACTGAGGCAGGGCTCAGCCCAGGGCTGGTGTGGGACATGGTGTCCCATGGAGGGGCAGGTTGGGTGGCTCTGAGAGCTGCCTCAACACACAGCCTGCAGCCTCAGCTTAGTTCTGACTGGGGGACCTTCCATGCCAGAGGGACCATGTGAAGGACCAGGGGGAGATCTGAGTACTGAAAAACCCCTCCCAGCCCTAGTCCTGGAGGAGGAAGGAGTCCTGAGCCATGGCCTCACTGTGGGTGAGGGGAGGGGTCTGTGGGACAAGCAGCTTTCCCCACATGAGCTAGGAAATGTGCCGGCTCCAACACAAAGCATGCTGCAAACTGGTTCTTCTCTTGCAGCCTCATTACCGTGTGCATTATAATGAGGGAGCCAGCAGAGGGCACGGAGATCGATATCCCCACTTTGCAAGGACATAAACGGCTCATACAAATAGGGCACCCATCTGCCCAGCAAGACTCCAGCCCTCTTGGGCTTTGTTATCTGTAGGACATTGTTTTGGTCCTGTAACTCCCTTCCCAATGCCTGCTGGCCCCACAACTGGTTACCCCACTGCCCGTCTCCTACTCTGCCAGGTACCCAGATGCTGATGAACACCCTGAGTGACAGAAGCTAATGACACTCAGCCATTCTCTGTCCCTTGGTTTCAGGGGGAGAGGGGATTCAGGGGGCGGGGGAGGGGTGGAATCCCAGTGCTGCTAGGACCCCCATGCCCACACACTGTGAAAGGGGGGGTTTGGTGCTCAGATCTCCAGATGCATCTCCAGCATTAGACCATGCCTGGTAATCAGCTTCACTATGTGCCCCGATGACCAGGAGGGCAGGCAGTGCTGCATGGCCTGCTTGTCCCTCCTCACTCCCTGGTGTTTGTAGGGATTATGGTCACCACCAAAGCAAAACAAAGCCAGCCAAGACAAGCCTCAGGAGCTGATTAAGAGAATGCTGCAGGAGTACTACAAGAACACCATCCACACCGTCTGCTACCCTGAGACGCCATGGCCGACCATGTCCAAAGGTACTGCTGAGGTCCCCCATCTGTCCCCCTGTGTCACGCAGGGCACATCCCCACGGGGACAGCAGCTCTGTTCATCCGCCCTTTTGCATCCTGCTTCCTCCCCACTGTGGCAAAGGGACCTTCCCCTGGCATCTGCATCTGTGGCTTTGCCACGGCTGCTCACCTCTACGCTCACAGCGACAAGTCCCAGGATGTCCACAGGTCCCCAGGGTTCTCTCCCCTAGTGGCCTCTAAATACCACCTGGTGGTAAATGCTGTCTGGGGAACACTCTCCTGGCACCCTGTAGCCCCCCAAGGACAAAGGCTGCAAGGGCAGGGATGAGCGACTGAAGAGCTGGATGAAAGTGGTGGGTGTCACCTCCATCACAGGAAACCCGGGAGCAGCATCTCTGACACTACCCCTGACCCCGTATTTCAGGGAGAGAGGGAACAGTCAGGACTCTCTCTGGCTGTCCCCCCGGGTGCCCAACTCCACAGGACAGCCCTGCCTGTTGCTTTTGCATTGCAGAGAAGTACAAGCCAGTTTTTGTCAATCAGAACAACTACATCACCTGGAGAACAGGTCCTTACAACAGCGCAGCCTGGAGTAAGCACTCCTGTTACCTCCCATTCCTGCCCAAGGTAGAGTGCAGACCCCCTGGTCCCCCCAGCCTGCAGCCACCTCAGGTGCCAGTGGCACCTTGGGCTCTGCAGCAAATGGGTGGCAATCCTGCAAGGGCTGCCATCATTCCTTACAGGAGGCAAGGATGGAGACCTTCCTGCACAGCATTCCTGTGCTGTACCCCCCGAAACCCACCTGCCTCAATCAATGTGGTAACTAGCCTCGCCCTGTCCCTGTACTCCAGCTGTAGCTGTGCCTGTGCCGTGCTGGCATCCACCCGGGTGACAGGCTGGCTGCTCCTTCCCACCCTTCCCTTTCTCCATCTATTCCTTGGCTTGCAGAGAGGGAGGCGATGATAGACATCCTGCACAGGCTGTCACGGTACTCGCCGCCGTGCCTGCAGCCTCTCTACACAGTGACAGGGGAGGGAAC
>NW_009952688.1:949949-952587 GCF_000747805.2 Chaetura pelagica
TCCCCCCCGCGGGCCCTCCAGCCTCTCTACACAGTGACAGGGAAGGGAACCTGCCAGGGCTACTACAGCCCCTGCTCTGGTCGCTTCTACTGCCTGCATGGGCTGGACTACCACACTGATGGCACCCTTAACATCAGAAGACATCTCCATGCACTGGGAGAGAAGGCTGTAAGGTTGGAATGGCTTCCACTGGGACAGGATGGGTTGGGTAGGGATGGGATGGCTTGGGATGGGATGGGTTGCCTTGGGTCGGGAGGGACACCACCAGCCTTGTCCTTGGGACCCACTGCTCACTCTGCCTCTTCTGTCTCTTGCAGGAGCATGCCATGCTGTAGTTACAGCCCCAGAGTGTTGTTCTGTACATCCACAGACTGCGTCCAGGCATCCCCATTCATCAGTCCTAGGTGCAGAGAGGTCCAGGGTCAGGGGTGGGGGGAGGGGGAAATGCTCCAAGCTGGTTGCAACCTGCCTGTTATTTTTTTCCTGATGCCAGCCAGCCAGTAGCTCTCTTTTCATTAGTGTTTCACACAAAATTGCTTGGAGACAATCCTGGAGACAATGGCACAGACTGCAGACCCCAAGGGGTAGTTAGTGGGTCCCATCACAATACCCATGCAGGCAGAGATGCAGCCTCTGCACCTCCATCTCACATGCTAAATGGATGTGACCAGGGAGGGCAGAATACCACTGTGGTGCTGAGCTGGTGGAGAGTGCTGTTGCTACCTGTGGAGAAGCAGTAGCCAAATTTACTCCCAGGAGAGGCGTTGCTGTGCTTGATCTCATCCAGCAGCCCTTGGGACTGTACAGCACCTGAAATCCTGCTGGTACCCCTGAGCTCACCTGCATGTCACTTAGCATATCCCAGATCTTGGTGACACATCAGTGTTTCTTGTGCTGCTCTTGTTTTGGGGTTGTTTTTTTTTGTCTGCTGTCATTGTTTGCTCTTCTTATCCAAGAACCTGTTCCCTGGTCATGCTGTTATGTGGTAATCAGCCCTGTCCTTCACCTACTGCAGGTCTGCCAGCACCTTTTTATCTTCACATGTTTACCTTTAGGATGTTTCCATTGCTGAGGCAGCTTTTTTTTGGCTCAGGGGAGAGAGGAGGCTGTTCAACCAGCTTAATAATCATTCTGCTGCTGAATCAACTCCCTGCCAGCCAAAATAAGGTGTCAGACTTTCCAGAAAAATTGTGATTGGCTTCAAGTACCTGAACCTACAAACTAAAATTGAACAACAATGAAAACTAACAGAGAGAGCTGGGTATCCCATAAGATGTTCCTACTTTCCTGTGCCTGAGCCTTGGTGAAATGCTTCTCATGGTCTTTTCCACTGAGGAACTGGCAGATATTCCTGGACTGGCATGACCCTGAGAATGAAGGTTTCAGGAAAATGACAGTGCAAGACAGAGTGGCTATTTGCAGGGTGGGAGACTCAATGGAAGCAGCTCACTGAAACAGCAATACCAAGGAACATCACCTCTTCTGCTCAGGCTTTGCTTTGGTTTCAGCACCTAAAGACACACACCAAAGTGGATGGGGCCACCTGCATGTCTGCTGCTCTCCCCTACATAATGCTGGCAGCCAGAAGCAGGTTTTCCACTCTTCTTTCTCACTTGAGTTTCATCCTCCTATGGCTGATACCTTTATCTGCTCTCCCAGGTGGGACACAAGCCACTTCATGAAGACAGCAGGAGTCCAGAGAGGCAGCTTCATCATCGACCCTGAGTTTACATCAGAAGTTTCCTCTTCCCTGTGCGGCTGCTAAAGAGCCAAGACGGGCTTTCATTAAAACTGGATCAAGCAACTGGTCCACTCAGACTCTTTCCTACAGTCTTGGGAAGTTCATGGGCAGTGGGGAGAAACTTCAGTGACTGTTGGCTTGGTGGGCACTTTAACAGCCCTCAGGGGCTGGTACACTGTCACCACCAGCAAGCTGGAGAGCAAGAAAGCTCTCAAGGAACAGCTCTCAGAGCATAGTAACAGCCAGAAATAGAAGCAGTCATTTTTACCCCTGTTTGTCAGCTTCGTGCTGGGCTGCTTAGAACATGATTGCTTTTGCCAAGTTACCCAGGAAGATCTGCCATCCATCTGGGATGCCGGGCGCAGACACAAGCTAAATAAGGAGGGGGATTTGAAAGCATAATTAATGAAGACATGAAATGCCCTTCTCTGACTAAGATCTGGGAGCACACTCGCAGTGGGGAACACCACCCAGGGCTTTCCACGAGAGGGATGCTCCAGCACTGAACAGCCTGGGGCCCTACATCCCTGTGGGGCAGCACCGATGCCATGCCCTGCCCAGCAGCCAAACCCCTCCCGGGGCAGGGAAAACCGCGCAAAACTCCCATTTACCAGCAGCTGGGTGACCTAGAACATGCCAGCACAGCCCCCCCAGCGCCACACCCCAAGTGCCCCCAGACACCCCCAGAGCTCCAAGTCTCCCCCTCCCCGGGCATCCTCAGAGCTCCAACCCGGCCCCAAGGACACCCTCAGAGGCTCCAAGCCCCGGAGAGACCCCGGACCCACCCGTCTGGGCTGGTGCTGCCTTCGCCGTGTTTGCCGACGGGGCGGGCGGGGACCCGAACTACATCTCCCAGCGGGGAGCGCCGCGCCGGGGGCGGTTCGGGGGCGGTTCGGG
>NW_009952688.1:952928-953872 GCF_000747805.2 Chaetura pelagica
CGGACGGAGCCGGGTCCTGGCTGCAAACCCGCAGCCTGACCTTGGGGTGCCAGCCTTTCGCCTCCCGCTGCGGGGGGGACACGCGAGGTTTTTCTGGTGACGGGTGTAAGGGTCTTGCCGGCCCGGATTCACAGGGCCCAGAGACACGTCCCTGGCTCTGTCTGCAAGGTGCAGCTTGCGACTTCTGCCTCTAGACAGATGCTTGGCAGTGAAAGCTTGGGCAGATGGGTTTATGCAGCGCGTTGTGCTACGTGCGGGGTTGGCTTTGGAGGCTCTGCTGGGACAGCCCCTCCTTCAGCAAGAGCTGCTGGCAGCAATGAGCAGCCAGAGCTCTTTGAGGAAGCACAAGTCCTTCTTTCTCTTCTCTGTCTCCCTCTTGGAATGCTCGTGATGCTCAAAGGGCAAGTGCCTGGCACAGCAGACACTCACAGCCTGGTGGGGATGAGGGTTGGGGGCTTGTGTCTGCATGGGCAGACCCTCACATGCAACAGCTGCCAGGGAGCATGTGAAGGTGTCCAGCATTGGTGGCTGTTCAATACAGATGGAAACCTGGGGTCCTGAGTCGCCAGCCCAGCTCCTTTGACTATCCAGTGGAACTGGAATGGCCAGCACCTGGAGTTCTGCGGTGACTCAATGGCTGGAAAATCCCAGGGGCCATGCCAGAGGGATGTGCTAAGGTTTCCACTTCTTCCCCGGATCACATTGAAGCACTTGGGTGCTGGGGTGGGCTCAGGTTTCAGCCTGACTCCACATCCGAAAGGCAGAGTGCTCCCAAAGTGCTGAGTCGGCTCTTTTAAGAGGGGATGCAAGGGGGGACAAAATGGGGCACTGGATCCCACTGTGGGGCAGTTTGTCTTGGAGGATGGAGATGAGAAGGAATGAGCTAACGCCTGTGGGAGCGCTGGGGAGAGGGGCTGGTGGGGTGGCAAGGGGGGCAGTAAAGC
>NW_009952688.1:953882-955080 GCF_000747805.2 Chaetura pelagica
GCAGGAATTGGGCTGGGGGACCAAAAGTCAGTGACAAAGATGCCAAAACCTTTATGGGTGTGTGTCTTACACAGCACTCGTGGCAAATGAAACAAGTTAATGGCAACCCAGTGCCTCAGGCATTTTGTACTCTTGCTGGACCAGCCCCACTGGGCCATGTCCCTGCCTGGTGCTGGCCCCTGGAGATGAAATTATTACACTTACTGCTCTAGTTTCTCTTCTGGGCAGAGATTTATATCATCCCAGCCCACTGGCTTGTGGGACTGCTTGTGTTTGTTCTGCTTTCACCGCAGTCAGGCACGATTGGGGTGGTTTCAGTGGGTGCCTGTCTGTGAGCTGTTGTCCCTGCAGGTGCAGAGGCTGCTGGGCTCTGGACCACAGTTCCAGGGACAGAGTGACTCCTGCTCTCAAGGGGATGTAGGACATCTCCAAGGTGGACAGAGAAATGTCATTGAAGGGAGAGCACCAGAGCTTTCTCTTCTCCATGTTCAACACACTTTCACATGGGTGGACCCAGAGAGCTCACTTTATTTTAAAGTTTCCAGAAATCTTTTTGTCTCAGACAAATTCATGTGCCATGATGAGCCTCCAGGCAGTGGAAAGTAAGAGCTCTATTGGTCATGGTTTAGTCATGAGCCAGTAGTGAAGTACAGGGTTAAAGTGAAAACCCACTTTCATCCTGCTAATTAGCACAGGTCAAAGAACAAAGAACAATGATGTTCTAGAGGGTAGTTGTCAGGGGTATTGAATATTAAGTCTCCTGCTGCCAGAACTGACTCCCAGTGACTCTTTTGTATTCATGGTCAGACACTGGATGAGGTCTCTAAATGGAATTGGAGCACCACTTGACACTGGCAGCCTTAAGGGACATAACTGAGCTGTAAAGGGCCAATTCCTACAATGTAAGTGGAAGCATTTGAGGCTGGGCAGAGCTAATGCTGCAGCTCCAAATTTCCTGTCTGCCCTTGCAGACAGAGCGAGGTCCTGGCAGTCTGTCTGTACTTTGCAGATGATCTCTGTATCCACACGGCCCCCTTGGCTTTGGGGTTTATCCTCTGGGTGCCCGGTGCTGTTTAATCCTGGCTTACAAACCAGCCAAGCAGCAGTGGGGCTGCTTGTTTCCTTTCACTCAAGGCAGCCAGCCTCATTACTCTGCTGAATCATGATTCTGCTTTAAATCACGAGATTTAGGGGGGGG
>NW_009952688.1:955644-964330 GCF_000747805.2 Chaetura pelagica
CCAGCCCTCATGCACCCCCAGGAGGCTTGTGTGCTGCGGGGATGAACACAGAGCCCCTGGGTGCTCGGTGCAGTATTTGGGGGGGATCCTCTGCAGGGCTGGGGGGTAATCAGAGCCTCTAATGCATGGGGGAAGGGGGAGTGTGTGGTGGGGAGCAGCTCTGCCTGTCCTACTGCTTTCATCACTGCTGAGCAGCTTCGAACAGTGATTTCATCTTTTATGGTTCTAAAAAGCCCTATGGAGAACTCCAGTGCTGCTGCAAACCACTCCAAGGGAAATTAAACCCCCAGGAAGGGTTTGCACATCCCCCATCTCAGTTTGTAAAATCCCTTTGGCAGAGCTGGTCCCTCGTGGGGGATTGCAGGGTGGTCATGTGGAGGCTTTTTTCACCCCCGCAGCTGTTTTGCTGAGAAGTAATTTCCTCTTTAATTTGCCATCCTAATTCCCTCCTCTTTATGGTGTTGGGGATGCCTCCTGGTGCAATCTGCTGTGTTTCCTTAGCTCAACTCCTGCCAAGGTGCTTGGGGAAAAGGCAGCAGCACCTTACACTGGAGTACAGGGTTTCCCAGCATGGGGAAATGGGTCTGTGTCTCATGCACGAGCTTGGCCCCTGGCGTGGTTCAGACCTGACCTCACCGGGGCAATAGAGACTAGTTAAAAGTTATTGACCCTCTTTAAACAAATGTCCTAATTGCAAAGTTGCTGGGGTTAGTGGTGCTGTGGGTCTCGCAGCCTGAGGTTAGCAGCAGTGTTGGTAAAAACAGAATTGCTCAAAAAATGGATTTTTATTTTTAGTCCAGAAAGTGTGTCCTGCTCGGATGTCTTGCTTTCGTCTTAAGGTCGTCCACAGACCAAGAAGAAAAAGCCTTGTTTTGGGTCAGCTGGGAAGCTCCAGCCCAGCAAGCTGCAAACAAACTTGCTGTTTGGCTTTGACGCCCTCCCTTCTTCCCTTCCCTTTTTTTTTTTTTTTTTTTTTTTTTTTTTTTGGAGTTAAAGGTCACTGCAATGTCATCTTGGAGCTCAATAACAAGTTTGCATTCCAAAAAAAATATTGAAAGAGGCTTTGCATGAGCAGGCACCTCTGCAGGCTGCAGCTCAGAAGTGCAAGGTGTCAGGCATCTCCAGGGGCTTCAGAGACTTCTCTCTCACCTGGGACAGAGCCACATCTCTTGACTGGAGAATGTAAATCTTGTTAATAAGGCAAAAAAAAGAGGGGCTGGATGGGCACAAGTGAGATACGGTTTTCAGAGACCTCCCTGGCCCATTGTTGTGCAGGGTGATGCCTGCAAACACCCTTCTGTCCTGGTTTGAGCCAGGATACAACCATTTTCTTCTTAGTAATTTTACTTTTAAGTTAAGTCTTTTCTAAGTGACTGCACTCTCTGAAATTAACAGCATGTTTTTCAGTCAGTGTCTTCTTCTAGGGCTGGTAACACTCAATGTTTATAGTTATCTCTGCAGAATGGTATGCAGATCCAAGGTCACTGCTTGGTTCTGCTAAAGTTCTTACATGCTGGAAGTGAAAGGGAGGAAAAGGAGTCATACCTGGGACCTCCTGTGGGGAGAAGCAGACAGGATATGTCACCCAAAATTGACCAAAATTAAATATTCCATCCCTTATGCATCATATTCTGTATAAATCTGAGCGATCATGAGGGTCAAGCTCTTTTTCATCATTGTTGTTTTCATTATAGCTGTGTTTTATAGCTGTGTTTTCATGTATAGCTGTGTAGCTTAGTATTTTCTTTCCTTTCCAGGAAGGAAGAGGGATTAATAGAGGACGTTTGTCATTAATTTCACTGCTGACCCAGCATGCAACTTTGACACCTTCTCAGCGTCTTTTTTGGACTGATACCTGAGCAGGTGATGTCCAGCAGCCCACAGCAGCCACAGGGCTTTGATCCTGGCCAGCCAGAGTGACTAGAGCAGGATTAAATCCACCAGCTCAGACACCCAGTTTGCATATCCCTTTCAAGGCAGACTGGTGTCAAAGGGCCACAAAATACTGCAAAACCTCTCTTAAAAAGCTCATTATTTCTCTGCTGGCAGTGACAGTGATGGCTCCTTCATGTATGTCGTGAGTTCCAGCCCATGGGGGGGGGAGGGAAGAAAGAAAGAAAGAAAGAAACATCCTAAAAATAGAGCAGCTTCAGAGTAGTTCATAAATAATAAACTGGCCTTCTGAAAGAGATGAAAATCCAGAAACTCCTTAAAGCCCTGGGAGATGCTGTCAATTTTACACAAAGTGAGGAGCTGGCTGTGCCTGCAGTGGCAGTATAGGCTATTTCTCAGGCTTGGAACCATAAATGAGAGTTGGGAAAGAAAACACCATTTATTTCCTCTTTTTTTTTTTTTTTCCAGAAAACTTGTAAACATAAAAAAAATTATTTTCCCAAATAATTTACAAGTCCTGCTTGAGGGAGGCTGCATTTTATTTTTCCCCCTTGAACCTCCAGGAAAAGCATGCATGGGACATAGGCAGTGCCTCTGGTAGTGACAGGTATTTGCATCTTCCTCTCTTGTCTTTCTAAAAATTCCCAGTGCTGAGAGGGAGGGAGCTGGTTTGGGCTCAGCACACCCATCTGTATCTCCAGAATCATTCTGCCACTTGTGGCTTCACTCAGCTGTGCTGGTTTTGGCCAAGACCCTTCTGCAAGTCTTCCTTCCTACCCACCACCACCATCCCCAGTACAATCCTGCACTGCTTCTGCTTCACCGTAAAGCCAAGGAGGGGTTGACAAAAGGGATGAAGGTTTATCCCAAACACAGCATCTTCCCACCATCGTCCTCTCCCCTCCCTGCCTTATTGCCCTATTTTTGCCAGGCTCTGCTGGTCCCACAGTACAGGTGGTGGTGGGAGAGGGCCCTGTTCCCCTCCTGGGTGACAGGATCCATCCCTGGGTGATAAAACCTGGGAGGCTGGAGCCATTCCTCACTGGAGAATGAGAGCTCCGTGGAACTTGGCTGCCAGACAAGTCGTTTAGCTAAACCTATTGCCCGTTCAGGCTAATCGCTTCCTAATGCCGCCGTAATCCCATTTAAAGCAACTGGCAGCCTAGAAAGTTACCCGCTCCCAGGGGAAGGTTAAAATGACCCAGCCGACAATGAAGAAGTTCCCCAGCTATGGGGTCTGACCCAACAGGTGCTTCAAGATGCATATAAAAGGCTAAATACAACATGTTTTGGTTTTTTTTTGCAGAGGTGTCGCTCTGGGTTTACACCTGGACATCCCCGTAGTGGAGCAGCAGGGTTGGGGGGGTGCTTAGGAGCCCTTGATGCTTTACTTGTCTTTTTCTGGGGAGAAAGACCTGTTTGAGGTGCTGAGGAAAATGTTCTCTGGCTTGTCAGGTCTGCTGCAGAGAGAGGGTTCCATGTTCCGGTTTTGGTCTCTTTTTTTTCGTCTTTTTTTCTTAAAACACAAAAACAAAACAAAAACAAACAAACAAACAAACAAAAACAACAGGAAAAAAAACCCAGCCCCTTTAGAGGGAGTTGCTGCACCCAGCTGCGTTTGTGCCCCAAAAGGAGGTTTGTTTCCCTTAATTTGCCTGGAACTGGCAGGCTCACAGCCCCAGGGCTTTAGGGGGGAGGTGATGTGCCTGTGTTTGCTGGTGCTTGGCAGGTCCAGGCTCTGCAGCTCTCTCTCCTTCCCCTGCTCCTCCTGCTGCCGGGTTTGTTTCTCACTCTCCCATGTCCTTAGTTTACTTTTCCCCTCTGGCTCCCCAGTACTTGGCCAAGCCCGGCCAGCTTGCAGCCAAGGAAAAGCCATTAGTCTCTTGGCACATCCCTCTTCCCCAGGGCTGCACAGGGGAGAGTGGTCTGCAGCCAGAGCACAGCCCGGGGCTGTGCTGGGTGGAGAGAAAGCCCTTTGGAAGTCCTGCACCACTTGCTCCCAACAAAATTAGCCTTTCTCCCTCCTGGAGCTGTTGCAGGGGTCTGTGTGCATGGCAGGAGCAAGTTGCCATCGTCCTATCTGGGAGTTCCTCGTGTGGTACCCCACTACCTACCCCATAAAAGCAGTCACCAGCCACTGGTTCTCCAGCCCCACTTGGCCATCGAGGTGCTGAGGAGAAGCTGGGATTCTACCCACCTTGGCTGCAAGGACATCCCCAGGCTGGAGCAGTCAGGACACACAGGATAGGGATGGGACAGTGCTGCACACGAGCTGAGTGAAATCTGTCAGGGAGGCAGTCTGATAAAAATTAGGAGCAGCTACCTGGAATTTATTATGTGATGTCTTTTACGGTTCTTAATTAGCCCTGTCCCTTAGAGATAATGTCACTGGGCTGATCCAGCTCTGCCTCAGCTGACTCCTATACCCTCCTGGTCTCCACTTTTGCTTCACTGAAAGTCTTCCCCCCCCCCAGTAAAATTGATTAGGACAACAGTTTGGCCCTTATTACTCTGGGTTTGTTCTCTGTGTGGGGCTCAGGCTGTTCTCCACACACCTGCCCAGAGTGATATGGTTTGAGAGGCCACAGACTAATTTTATGGTATTAATAAAAGGACCTATAGAGAGGGTGTTATTTAGGACCCCAAGAGAACCTAGGGACAGAACAGAGAGGAGTCAGGATTCCCTCCCATTTTCTGCCATGCCCTATAAAAGCCAGGAGGATGGAGAAGTCCACCCTGTCTTCCTTTCTCCTTCTTCCCTCTGCTGTTCTGGTGGACATCTTGTGGAGAGGCTCCTGCTCCTGGTATGCAGCTAGCCATGTGCTCTGCAGGATCTGACTCCATCAGCTGCTGGGAAGAGTCCCGGCCCTTTTTCTCAAGCCAGTTCTGCCACAGGGCGCTTTTGGACACTTACACCAACAACCATTGAACTCGTGTTCTGTATATATTTGTGTATTTTTAATTGTTATTTAATTATTATAAAACATATTTTATATATTATATATTGTATTGTAATTCTTTATTATGAAGTATCACCATTTTGGTGAAGCCACTGAGGTGAGGAACACCAGAGTGAGGGAGACTGGTAGACCCTTTTGCAGTGGCTAAACTGCAAGGAAACCCTCGGTAAAACCGAGGGAGAGGAGGCGAGAGAGGCACAGGCCCCCTCTTGGCTCAAGGTCAGAGCCTAGCTAGTGATCATCAATCCCCCCAAAGCGGACCCAGCCACGTTATCCACTCGGGCAAAAACTGCTGCCGGGAGGACAGTGGCAACCCAGACAGAGGTGCCTCTCGAGAATGCAGCTGTCCAGGTCTCTGGCTGCACAGAATGTCTCAGCCTGTCAGTCGTATCGGGGGACAGCAGAGAGAACACCTGGGTACGCTGTGACCAGGTGAATGATTTACTCAGCCCAGTGGCTGAGCTGAAAGAGGAGCTGGAAAGATTATGGAGTATCTGGGATTGTGAAAGAGAAAGAGATTGGTGGAGTAATACCCTACCATCCTTGAGACAAAGCCTTAAGGTGGAGGCTTCAGGACAAGCAGAGGATCCTCTGCCTTCCTGTCACCTGGCAGAGGCAGGGGACCTGAGAGCAGAGGGGAACTGGAAGCAGGTCCCTGCTAGAGGCAACAGAACCCACTCCTGGCTTCCCTCACCTTCACGTGTGCCCTTACAGAACAGGTATATGGCCCTGGATCAGGAAAACCAGGTAACTCAGGTTACTGACAAAGGTCCATCCAGGGAGCTGCAGAGGCAGCCTGCCGCACGCATTAGGACTGTCTCTGCTAAGAACAAAAGGAAGGTAATTGTTGTAGGAGCTTCTCTTTGGAGGGGAACTGAGGGCCCTTTATACTGGCCAGACCCACCCCTCAGGGAGCTCTGCTGGCTCCCTGGGGCTGGGTTAGTGATGTTACTGAGAAACACCCAGGCCTGGTGCAGCCCTCTGATTGCTACCCACTAGTGCTCGTGCAGGTGGGCACTGATGAGGTTGCCAGCGCAAGGGCGATGAAAAGGGATTTCAGATAACTAGGCTGAATGCTTGTGGGATCAGGAGCACAGGGAGTCTTCTCCTCAGTTCCTTCAGAGGCAGGAAAAGCTGAAAGGACTAGGAAAACACAACTGATTAATGAATGGCTTAGAGGCTGGTGCCATGAGATGAACTTTGGGTTTTTCGATCATGGAGATGTTTACAGGGCACCAGGTGTGCTGGCAAACAACGGCATAGAGCTATCAACAAGGGGGAAAAGGATTCTTGGCCAGGAGTTAGCAGGGCTCATTGAGAGAGCTTTAAACTAGACTTGAAGGTAGGGGACAAAACTCCTGGATGGTTTTACTTCCAGGACACCAGGCCTGCTGGCACTGGATGGGAAGACCCTGTCCTGGAAAGGACAAAGGTTCTCAGGGCAGGAGTTAGCAGGGCTCATTCACAGAGCTTTAAACTGGAGTTGAAGTGGGAGGGGGTTGTAGCTGGGTTTGAACTAGTGGGGCATTGTTCTAGTATTAAAGAAGACCAGAAGGCTTCCCACCTCCCAGGGGTGTCACCAGTGTGCTCATCTCGCTCCCTGAAATGCCTGCACACCAGTGCAGGCAGCATGGGGAACAACCAGGAGGAGTTAGAAGTCTGTGTGTGCTCTAAGGGTTATGATCTGGTGGCAATTACAGAGACATGGTGGGACAGCTCACGTGACTGGAATGTGGCCATGGATGGCTGGATGTCTGTGTCCTTTTTAGGAAACGCAGGTCAGCAAAGCAAGGTGGTGGAGCTGCTCTTTATGTGAGAGAGCAACTAGAATGTACTGAGTTCTGTCCAGAGGCTGATGAGGAACAAGTGGAAAGTCTGTGGGTATGAATTAAGGGGCAGGCTGGCATGGGTGATACAGTTGTGGGGGTCTATTACAGACCTCCTGATCAGGACGAGGGAGTTGATGAGGCTTTCTACAGGCAGCTGAAAGCAGCCTTGCAACTACAGGCCTTAGTCCTCATGGGGGATTTTAACTAGCCAGGTATTTACTAGAAGGCCTACACAGCCAGCCATTCGCAGTCCAGGAGGTTCCTCCAATGCATTGATGATAACTTCTTGATACAAATGGCCAAACCAACTAGGAGAGAAGCATTGCTGGATCTTGTTCTCACCAGCAAGGCGGGTCTGGTTGAAGTGGTGACAGTCAATGGCTTCCTTGGGTGCAGTGATCACGAGATGGTGGAGTGCAGGATCCTGTGTGGGAGGAACAGAACACCTAGCAGGACCAGAACCAGAAATTATGAAGGAAGTGGAACATCTCCCTCACGAGGAAAAGCTGAGGGAGCTGGGTCTCTTTAGCTTGGAGGAGACTGAGGGGCGACCTCATCAATGTTTACAAATATGTTAAGGGCGAGTGTCAGGAGGACAGAGCCAGGTTTTTTTCAGTGGTGTCCAGTGATAGGACAAGGGGCAGTGGGTGCAAACTGGAGCATAGGAGGTTCCATGTAAATATCAGGAAGAACTTCTTTCCTGTGAGAGTGACAGAGCCCTGGGACAGGCTGCCCGGAGAGGTTGTGGAGTCTCCTTTGCTGGAGACATTCAAACCTGCCTGGACACGTTCCTGTGTGATGTGCTCTGGGTGATCCTGCTCTGGCAGGGGGGTTGGACTGGGTGGTCTTTCCAGGTCCCTTTCAACCTCTAAGATTCTGTGATTATTAATTCACTTCCCTTTTCTTTTAAACCAGTTCTAGTTTTAAATTTCAACATCAACGTTTCTTTTCCTCATTCCCTTTTTGTCTACCCCTGGAAGGAAGGGGGTGTTAAAAGAGAGCAATGGGTTTGGGTTCACCCCATCCGCTAAAGGGAGACACAGGGTAACTGGAGATGGTTCCTGGAACTTGGTGTACAGCACCTGGCACGTCGCAGCCCAGCAGCAGGGGGGGCAGAGGGAGCTGCTGAAATGAAGCCGATGAAGGGGTAACAAGTGGTCCCTTGATTCAGACATTCTTCTGAGACTATTTATATCCTCTCCTTTTTCAGAAACGGGTGCTGCGGGACTGGCTGGAGCTGGGAACTTTCCTAACAGTCAGTTGTCTTCTGCTAAGAGTCCCAGACTTGCTCCAATAGGATCTTTCTTCCCATTCCTCTGCAAAATTGCTAGTGAAAGCAGAGCACCATGTACACCTTCCTTCCCGAGAACTTCACGCCAGTGAAGCAGAAGCCCTCCAAGGAGCTGAGGCCCATGCTCGGGGCCATCTTGCTGGGCCTCATCCTCTTCATTGCCGCCGTGGTGGCCTGGTGCTACTACACGGTGTCCCTGCGGAAGGCGGAGCGGCTCAAGACGGAGCTGATGGACCTGCGGGCAGACGGCTTTGTCATCAGGAACCAGCCCGGGGAGGTGGTCTTCCGCCTGGCCTTCCGCTCGGGCCGCCTGGACCTGGAGTCGTGCTCCAAGGAGGGCGAGATTCTGAGCTGCACGCGGTCGGGCAGGGGGCCGCTCAACTTCTTCATCCAGACGGTGAAGCCCAAGGACACGGTGATGTGCTACCGCGTGCGCTGGGAGGAGCTGGAGGCCGGCCCGGCGGTGGAGCACACCATGTTCTGGGAGGACGCCCACTGGTACGGGGGCTCGGAGATGAGCACCCAGCACTGGCCCATCCGCCTGGCTGGCTACCAGGAGCCCGTGCCCTACGTGACGAGCGACGTCTACTCCTTCCGCGACAGCTTTGGCGGCATCCTGGAGCGCTACTGGCTCTCCTCCAAGGCGGCGGCCATCAAGATCAATGACTCCATGCCCTTCCACCTGGGCTTCAACGCCACCCCGCGCCCCCCCC
>NW_009952688.1:971386-994371 GCF_000747805.2 Chaetura pelagica
GCCCACTGGTACGGGGGCTCGGAGATGAGCACCCAGCACTGGCCCATCCGCCTGGCCGGCTACCAGGAGCCCGTGCCCTACGTGACGAGCGACGTCTACTCCTTCCGCAACAGCTTTGGCGGCATCCTGGAGCGCTACTGGCTCTCCTCCAAGGCGGCGGCCATCAAGATCAATGACTCCGTGCCCTTCCACCTGGGCTTCAACGCCACCCAGCGCGCCCTCTTCTTCCAGGCGCGCTACAAGGACTCTCCCTACAAGCCCCCTCCGGGGCAGCAGCCCTTCCCCGAGCTCAGCTACCGCGTCTGCGTGGGCTCCGACATCACCTCCATCCACAAGTACATGGTGCGCAGGTACTTCAACAAGCCCTCCAAGATCCCTGCTGAGAACGCCTTCCGATACCCCATCTGGTCCACCTGGGCACTCTACAAAAAAGATATTGACCAGGATAAAGTTCTGGATTTTGCAAGAAACGTTAAGAGACATGGTTTTAACTGCAGCCACATTGAAATTGATGACATGTACACACAGGCCTATGGGGATTTTGACTTTGATCCGGTCAAGTTCCCCAACGTGACAGAGATGTTTGCAAAACTAAGGGAGGACGGGTTTAAAGTCACACTATGGACTCACCCTTTCATAAACTACAATTCCTCCAATTTTGGTGTGGGCATCGAGCGGCAGCTGTTCATCAAGGAGCCATCTGGGCGGCTGCCAGCCATGGTGGAGTGGTGGAACGGCATCGGGGCCATCCTGGACTTCACCAACCCTGCAGCCCGTGACTGGTTCCAGAGCCACCTGCGCCAGCTGCGGCACAAATACGGCATCTCCTCTTTCAAGTTCGATGCAGGGGAGACCAGCTACCTGCCCAAGCAGTTCAGCACCTTCCGCCCGCTCTCGGACCCCAGCATCTGGTCGCGGCGCTACACGGAGATGGCCATTCCCTTCTATGAGCTGGCCGAGGTGCGGGTGGGCTACCAGTCCCAGAACATCTCCTGCTTCTTCCGCATCATTGACCGCGACTCTGTCTGGGGCTACGAGCTCGGCCTCAAGTCCCTCATTCCCACTGTGCTCACCATCAGCATGCTGGGGTACCCTTTTGTGCTTCCGGATATGATTGCAGGAAACTTTCTTCCCAACAAGACAGATGGGGCAGTGGAGATCCCTGACCGGGAGCTGTACGTGCGGTGGTTGGAGCTGTCTGCCTTCATGCCCTCCATGCAGTTCTCCATCCCACCCTGGCTCTACGACAAGGAGGTGGTGGAGATTGCGCAGAAGTTCACAGAGCTTCACGAGTCGCTGGTGGCCCCGCTCCTGCTGGAGCTGGCCGGGGAGGGCACCGACACGGGTGACCCCATCATCCGTCCCATCTGGTGGATCTCGCCCCGTGACGAGGCTGCTCACAGGATCGACTCCCAGTTCCTCATTGGGGACACCCTCATGGTGGCCCCTGTGCTGGAGATGGGCAAGCAGGAGCGTGATGTCTACCTGCCAGCGGGCAAGTGGCGCAGCTACAAGGGGGAGTTGTTTGAGAAGACCCCAGTGCTGCTCACGGACTATCCCGTCGACCTGGATGAAGTTGCCTATTTCCTCTGGGTTTCCTAACAGCGGCCTCCACCAACTTGGGGATAACCATGCCTTACCTAGGACTTTGTAACAATAATAATTCTAATTGCACATTTCGTTTGAGATTGGGGATAAGGAAGGGAGTTAAATAGACTTCACTGTCCTTGGGGTAATTTTTTTTTTTTTTATTTGGAGGAAGGGTACCCTTTTTTTTTAATTTGGGGCAAGTGGGAGACTCCAGTTTTGTTAGGGTAGGCAGAATTTTCTCTGTTAAAGTCAGGAAGGAATTGCCAATCTGTTTGCAGACACATAATAAGCTTGATACTGGTTCAGTTCCCAAGGGTTTCAAGAGGCTGAGGTTGCTTATTGGCAGTGGAAACATTGCTGATCTGATGGGAACACCCAGTGCTGGCCTGGGTGTGGTGATGTGGGAGGATTGCTGCTGCAGAGTCTGCCTTACATTTTACAGTATGGCGGATATATTTAAAAGGACTTAAGAGCAGAAGAGAAACTAGTGAGGTATATAGATATATGAGGAAAGACCTGGATCTGTTTAGCCTGGAGGAGACTGAGAGGGGATCTTATCAATAGCTAAAGTTCGAATGTCAAAAGAATGGGACCAAACTATTCAGTGGTACCCATCAAGAGTACGAGGGCAACAGGCATGAAGTTGAACACAGGAAGTTCCATCTGAGCATGAGGAAAAACTCCTTTACTTTCAGACTGACAGAGCACTGGAATAGGGTGTCCAGAGAGGCTGTGGAATCCCCTTCTTTGGAGATTCAAAGCCTGCCTGGATGCCATCCTGTGCAACCTGCTCTAGCAGGAGGGTTGGACTAGATGATCTCAGAGGTCCCTTCCAACCCCTAGCATTCTGTGATTCTGTATACACATATATATTTCTTTCTCTCTTTAGTCTAGTGTGGCACTGGGCTAACATTTGCCCCATCTTCTCACTTACCAAGGTACCAGGCAGGCCATGTTACTAAAGAGACGTCCAGGTATTTTATCTGTACGGGCTGTGCATCACTTGCTGGGGCAGCTGCATCCCACCTCCTCCCTGATTTAATGTCCCCTGCAAGGCACTTCTCTGTGTGTCTTTCCCTGGGTGTCAACATTGCCTTTCCTAGAGCAGCCCCGTTCATACCAGCATGTCCCCTTAGTCTTTTTAATGCATTTATGGTGCAGCTTAATTACATTATTTTCTTGCTGGTATTACGCCTTTTGGTTTCTAAGGACAGATGAGCTTTCAGGTTTTTTTGCTGACTGAGGGACTGCCTTGAGCAAAGCCCTTCTGAAGAAGTACGTGCAGAGCTTCCCCGGGAACAGCCAGTACCCAGCAAGCAGCACGTGTCTGGGGTTGACTGTGACATTTGCTGCTGGCTGGCTTTCCAGTGGGTGGACATCACTAGCTGTTGCATTGAGGGGGCTGTGCCAGAGGCTGGTTTTCCTTGCAGCCGCAGAAATGTTCTCATCAACCATGAAATTAAGCTAATATCCACCCCTGTCGCACGTTGCGGTTAGAGGTGATGGTTTTGCTGAGGGTTCCTCTGAAGCAGCCTTCCTCTCTCCTCAGGAGAATTAGGGGCCTTCCTCAGGCAGCAGTTGTGGTGCTAGAGGTGGGGTTGCTGTGAAAGGCTTCTGGAGGGGACACTGCATGACATGAACCTGCACCCCAAGTCCCCAGCAGCCAGGGTAGAGCTGCAGAGATGCCCCTTTCCCAGCTTTCCCATTTGGTTTTGTATGGAAAGATGCATTTACAGAGAGCCGTGGACAATCTCCACTCTGAGACAGAGCAGACAGGACTGAAGTCTGGCAGTCCCCCTTCCCAGGGGGGGACATTCCTCGCTGTGCCCTGGTTGGGCACATGTTTCAGCCCTGAATTTTTAATGAGCATCTGCAGAGCTGAACTGCATCGGCTGGGAAGGTTTGGGGCACCCTGCCGAGGCCAGCCCAAGGGACCTCAACATCTGTAGGGTTTCCCATGGGATTGTTTCTGGGCTGAGTAAGGGTCTGGCACAAGTCTGCCAGCTGTGGAGATGTAGCTGTTTTGGGTAGGGTTGGCTACCAGTGAGGATCTCTCTCACAGCCCACCTCCTGCACTGGGTGTTGCATGAGACAGAAAAGATGTGCTAGACCTGGGGGCTTTGACTGGGTCCATGATTAGCAATGTAGGTGTTTGGGGGAAAATCAGAAGTGCCTTTATAGTCAGGAAGTGAGGAAGTCCAGTTTGAGGGACTCTTTGGAGCATCCCTTGTGGTCTGAATCTGCCCTGCAAAAATCAGTGTTTTGTGCTTAAAGTGAGACCTATAGGTCCCTACCCAGTAGGAGGACAGGTATGTCCCAAAGCCAGTTTCTTGTGGCTTTTAGATAAAAAGAGTGGTTTGGTTCCTGCCACCAGTGTGAATAGCGGTTGTATTACAAGTTACAGGCACCTTCTGGCAAAGAGTTAATCCTGGAACCCCAGTGTCAGTCATCAGGGCACTGGCCCTTGGGCTAGAGGGTGGGAGTTCAGATGGAGGAGCTCCTGGCCACAAGTCTGACCACCTCCTGCAAAGAGAATGGGGTGTGAAGAGAGCTTCTCCAGCCCCAGAAATGCATAAAGCCCCGTCGGAGGGGCTCCAGCTTTTTCAGCCTTCGCCTGTGAAATACTTGTCCTCTCTTGGCATGGGATTCATTGCATGGAGGAGACATTGCTGCACAGCTCAGCTGCCAGTGAAGATGAGGGACCTTGGGCACAGGACTTCATGGAAAGGATCCCAGCATGACTGGGGGACGTTGCATGTCTTCTCCTCCCTGTCTCTGCTGAGCCACTTGTCACATCCGTCACAAGGAAGGGCTGAGGCTGCATAAAGAGGAACACAGTGGTCCCTTTAGTATCCTTTTACTATGAAAATGGTGGAAAGAGCCAGATCAGTGCCTTCAACCCCTTTGCAGTGGTTTTGGGTGGTTTCAGAAAGGTCATAGAGGAAATTCCCTGTTAGACACACCATCCTCCTTCCCCTTGTAAGAAAATAATGTTGTTATTATCAAAGTTTTGATTTTCTTTTTATTTAACCATGGGAATGAATGGGTGAGATTATTGAGTGCCCTTATTTTTATAAATGCTGTAGTTAGGGTGTAAGGGGCCAGGACTATTCAGTGCTCCAGCAAGGAGAAGGGTAAAGCTGTTGGGAGGATATGAAGGATGATGAAGAGCAGTTCCATATGTTCAGCTTTCTGTGGGTCCATGGCACCAAGCCGTTCTTGCATGTCAGAAACAGGCTCAGCAGTGCTGCCTCAAGCTATTTCAAAGGCTTCTTGGTGCCACTTCCATCCAACCTTTTACCAGAACCACTATTTTGTAACACTATGTTATAGCCCTTCAGGTCTCAAAGACCTCTGTTACCTCGCAGACCACAAGCACTCTGTACACAGACACCTTGGTAACTGCTGGCTGGGGAAACTTCTCCAATTTACACCATGGGTCACTGGCCAAAACAGGGTTTAGTTTGACTTAACCAAGAAAAAGCCCTGAAAGAAGTTGCTAGATTGGGTTCTGCCTTTTCCACCCCAGCCAGTGGTGGATTGTGTCTGAACAGCAGGTAAACATGTTGCCTGTGCAATTGAATTTTGAAGCTTGCACTGTCTTGTGTCAGGTTTTCTGGATGCTTGTGTTTGCACTTCTCCTCCTATGTCGGACTGTAATGATGGTGAACTTGTTTTTAACCACTTTTCTAATTCTTAATTGTTATGAAAATAACTGTATCATGAATTGCCTTGATTGATATAAAACTTTGGAAAACAAAAGGAAGTGTAACCAAGTCCATCTGTACCAAGTATGTGGGGCTGGTGGTTTGGGCATATTTGCGGCTTTTTTCATTTAGACTTGGGTTTATTTAAAGCTTGCAGCCTGCAGCTTTGATGCATGTTCTGAAGAGAGGAGCTGGCAGCCCCTGTGCTCTTCTGTTTGCAGTGGTGGCAGGGGATGAGGATATGGAGGAGACCCGCTGGTGGAGGGTCATGTATTGCCCTCCCTTGTTCCCAACAAAGGGAATAGCTGTGTCCAAGGGCTGGCCTTTAAAAGACCATGCTGAGGTGAATCCCAGTGCTGCATTTACCCCCATGGGTGGGGACCAGACCATCACACCCCTCCTGCTAATATCCACCCAAATGGGCCTATCAACATTGACTCTGGGGGGTTTGCCAGTCCACACTACTCTCAGAAGTCACAAGCTTTGGGACTGTTTGTAAGCACTGAAGAAGAGCCTGCTTTTGGCTTCCCTTGGGCACTCCAGAAGGTTCATCTGGGCCCTGGCTGTCCCCACAGACCCAGCTGTCTCCCTTTCCAGATGATGCTGGTGACTGGGAGGGGATGAGGTGGATATTTGTGGCTATGGGAGTCCAAAATGGAGCACGTGAAACTCATTTAGGAGCCTGTCCTGCCCCATGCCACCCCCTTTCCCCCACTCAGTGTTTTTCTAGCCCTTTCCTTTTCTGTTGCTGTACAAACCACTGCCTGCCTTGTGCCATCTAGGCTGGATTTGGTATCTCAGAGGTCTTTTCCAGCCTCAATAATTCTGTGATTCTGTGATCACTAGCCCTGGCCTACACACACAGCTTAGCTTAGGGGACAAGAAGGACATTGATTTTCTACTTTTTCAATAAAGGGTGTTTTCCCAATGTTTTGACTTTTCCCTTGGCTGCGGGTGGCATCCATACACTTGGCTGATGCTCACCTTGGAGCAGGGGGTGAAGCTGGTGCTGGCTTGAGATGTGGAGGCAGGTTGGCAGCTTACAGCACCTGCAGCCTCACAGCAAATCCTCAGTAAAGCAGGAATCCTCCTTGGAATCTTTGGATTTGTGGTTTGAGTTTGGTTTGCATCCTTCCAAAAAGCTGGCACAGGGAGGGTGCATGAAGCTTACCAGGGATTTGGGGAGAGAGAGCAGGAGCTGCTCTGTGCTGAGTCCCAGCTAAGTGGCAGTGCTTGAATACATGCTCATAGCTGGTTTGGTGCAGGGAGAATTATTAATGGAAAGCACAGACCTACAGCAAAAGCCCAATTCATTTCAAACCAGATTTCAAGAAGTTGCATGTGGCTCACAGCAGCAGGGCTGCTGACCCACATGGTCTTGGTCAGGAGTGTGTCCTGCTCAAAATCACAGCTTTTACTAAAAGTAAGAAGAAAAACAAACAAAACAAACACATCAGGCAGACAGGCAGAGCACAGGACTGGGAAGGACTGAGGTGAAAGGACAGACTGACAGCAGCAGAGGCACTTTGGGCACATGGCCAGGAAAAAAACAACTTCAATGGCAGTTCATCCCAAGTCAAGCAGGAGCTGCCAGCCTGCAGGTTCCTCACTGCAAGAAAGCCATAAAGATGGCCTGGGCTGACCCAAAATCCCAGAAACCACGTAGAAAAAGGCAGGGATTTTTACTTATTAATTTTTGCCAGTAGGGCCAGGTGGTTTTTAGCTTAGTGATCATCAGAGATCAAGGGCAACAAAGTTCCTACCCCACCCCAGGAAAAAAAGGCAGAATGGTGTGAGCAATGGGCTGGGGTAGAGTCCCAGGTCACCAGAACATCCAGCAAACTCATCTTGCTCAGCACTGTGAGCACAAAAAAGCAGACCTGACTGAAGCTTAGTGAGACAAGAATGATGTCGCTCTGGCAGCGTGTGGCCTCAGCACGGCAGGAAGGTGCAAGAGGCAGCCCTGGTGCCACGTTCTTGCAGGACTGCTGGGGCAGCAGGGAAAGGCACAGGGGGAAAGATTAGAAAGGGGTGGGGATTTAGGGAAAAGATTTCCACAACCAAATGTGACCAGGCAGCTCCTGTCATCTCCGGAGTTTGTGGGGAGCCTGCGTGGTGCTGCTTCTTGGGATGCAGGCAGGCAGCAGAGCCCATGCGGAGCACACTGATGACAGGAGCAGAGGAGGGTGTGAGGTGGCTGAAGCACAGCTCTCGCACCTCTCCCCACAACCAAGGCCACCAGCTTTTTAGAAAGACCCATTTTGTTACTGCCACAGTAGCTAAAGCTTTGCTGAGGCCCCCCTGGGACCTTCCGATTGCCCTGATCCCAGCTGTCAAGGACCCCTTGGGGTTTCAAAGCAGCAATTGAAATAAAAACATTTAGAAACTCTTTCTCATCCTCGGGGGAGGCACATCAGTGGAAAACACTGTTCTGGAGTGGGAAAAAGTACATGGTAAGGACTCAGAGATGGTCTGTTAACCCTGAACACTGCCAGACTGAGCACTGCTTTCCCTTTCACTTCCTTACATGAAAGAGGGGTTTCCGTGCCCATTGCCACACCAGTAATAGCATTACAGAATCACAGAGTGGTCTGGGTTGGGAGGGACCTTAGACATCATCTGGTTCCAACCCCTCTGCCCTGTCATGGAAAATGCAAGCTCCCCTTGGAGCATCAGCATTCATCTGAAATGCAGGCTGAAAACTGGGTGCCTTCCTCTTGAGACTAATCAGACTGCTTTTTGTACAAAAAAAAAAAAAAATACTCTGCTGCATCTGTCTGCTTCACCAAGTAAGTGAATTTTACTGTTAAACAACTTCATCAGTGACATGGACAGTGGGATCGAGTGCACGCTCAGCAAGATTGCCAGTGACACCAAGGCATGTGGTGTGGATAACACGCTGGAGGGAAGGGAGGCCATCCAGAGGGACCTTGGCAGATTTTAGAGGTGGGTCTGGGGCAATTTCGTCAAGTTCAACAAGGCCAAGTGCAAGATTCTACACCTGAGTCAGGGCACTCCCACGCACAAGTACAAGTTGGGTGGAGAATGGATTGAGAGCAGCCCTGAGGAAAAGGTCTTGGGGGTGTTGGTTGATGAGAAGCTCCCCATGAGGTGGCAAGGTGCACCTGCAGCCCAGAAGGTCATCGTGTCCTGGGCTGCATCCAAACAAGTGTGGTCAGCAGGTTGAGGGAGGAGATTCTCCCCCTCTTCTCTCTGCTCTTGTGAGATCCCCCTGCAGTGCTGTGTCCAGTTCTGGAGCCCCCAACACAAGAAGGACACAGAACTCCTGGAGTGAGTCCAGAGGAGGTCCAAGAAGATGATCAGAGGGCTGGAGCAGCTCTGCTATGGATACAGGCTGAGAGATTTGGGACTCTTCATCCTGGACAAGAAGAGGCTCTGGGGAGACCTTATAGTGGTCTTCCAGTATCTGAATGCTATATGAAAGGTGGAGAGGGACTTTTTACAAGGGCATGTAGTTGTAGGGTGAGGCAGAACAGTTTTGACCTGAAAGAAGTTATATTAAGGTTGGATATTAGGAAGAAATTCTTTCCTGTGAAGGTGGTGAGACACTGGCCCAGGTTGCCCAGAGAAGCTGTGGCTGTCCCATCACCAGAAGTGTTCAAGGAGAGATGTGATGGGGCTTGGAGCAGCCTGGCCTAGTGGGAGGTGCCCCTGCCCATATCAGGGGAGTTGGAATGTCACAGTCACTTCCAACCTAAAGCATTCTGTGATTCTATGTTCTATGAACTTCTAAATACCTCGGGGGATCAGATGTGAAAGCAGGCAACAAAGGAGACCATTTAACCTCCTTTACAAACCAGGAGCACACATGGCATTTCTGACTGTGGAAAGATTACAAGCAGAGACTGTTTCTATATATCATAGTGCAACAACAAACACAGCATCCCAAATATTTTAATACCTAAGATATTCTACAGCACCTGCCAAACAAAACTGGGGGCAGAGTCTTTTATTCAGATTTCACACTGAGCTATATCTACTTTATAAACTAATACAATTACTAGGCCATTGAAGACATCAGTTCATTAATCCCTGAGACCATTGCACAACTGGTGGAGGCCGCTGTTAGGAAACCCAGAGGAAATAGGCAACTTCATCCAGGTCGACGGGATAGTCCGTGAGCAGCACTGGGGTCTTCTCAAACAACTCCCCCTTGTAGCTGCGCCACTTGCCCGCTGGCAGGTAGACATCACGCTCCTGCTTGCCCATCTCCAGCACAGGGGCCACCATGAGGGTGTCCCCAATGAGGAACTGGGAGTCGATCCTGTGAGCAGCCTCGTCACGGGGCGAGATCCACCAGATGGGACGGATGATGGGGTCACCCGTGTAGGTGACCTCCCCGGCCAGCTCCAGCAGGAGCGGGGCCACCAGCGACTCGTGAAGCTCTGTGAACTTCTGCGCAATCTCCACCACCTCCTTGTCGTAGAGCCAGGGTGGGATGGAGAACTGCATGGAGGGCATGAAGGCAGACAGCTCCAACCACCGCACATACAGCTCCCGGTCAGGGATCTCCACTGCCCCATCTGTCTTGTTGGGAAGAAAGTTTCCTGCAATCATATCCGGAAGCACAAAAGGGTACCCCAGCATGCTGATGGTGAGCACAGTGGGAATGAGGGACTTGAGGCCGAGCTCGTAGCCCCAGACAGAGTCGCGGTCAATGATGCGGAAGAAGCAGGAGATGTTCTGGGACTGGTAGCCCACCCGCACCTCGGCCAGCTCATAGAAGGGAATGGCCATCTCCGTGTAGCGCCGCGACCAGATGCTGGGGTCCGAGAGCGGGCGGAAGGTGCTGAACTGCTTGGGCAGGTAGCTGGTCTCCCCCGCATCGAACTTGAAAGAGGAGATGCCGTATTTGTGCCGCAGCTGGCGCAGGTGGCTCTGGAACCAGTCACGGGCTGCAGGGTTGGTGAAGTCCAGGATGGCCCCGATGCCGTTCCACCACTCCACCATGGCTGGCAGCCGCCCAGATGGCTCCTTGATGAACAGCTGCCGCTCGATGCCCACACCAAAATTGGAGGAATTGTAGTTTATGAAAGGGTGAGTCCATAGTGTGACTTTAAACCCGTCCTCCCTTAGTTTTGCAAACATCTCTGTCACGTTGGGGAACTTGACCGGATCAAAGTCAAAATCCCCATAGGTCTGTGTGTACATGTCATCAATTTCAATGTGGCTGCAGTTAAAACCATGTCTCTTAACGTTTCTTGCAAAATCCAGAACTTTATCCTGGTCAATATCTTTTTTGTAGAGTGCCCAGGTGGACCAGATGGGGTATCGGAAGGCGTTCTCAGCAGGGATCTTGGAGGGCTTGTTGAAGTACCTGCGCACCATGTACTTGTGGATGGAGGTGATGTCGGAGCCCACGCAGACGCGGTAGCTGAGCTCGGGGAAGGGCTGCTGCCCCGGAGGGGGCTTGTAGGGAGAGTCCTTGTAGCGCGCCTGGAAGAAGAGGGCGCGCTGGGTGGCGTTGAAGCCCAGGTGGAAGGGCACGGAGTCATTGATCTTGATGGCCGCCGCCTTGGAGGAGAGCCAGTAGCGCTCCAGGATGCCGCCAAAGCTGTTGCGGAAGGAGTAGACGTCGCTCGTCACGTAGGGCACGGGCTCCTGGTAGCCGGCCAGGCGGATGGGCCAGTGCTGGGTGCTCATCTCCCATGCCCCGTACCAGTGGGGCCCGACCGCGTGCAGCTCAGAATCTCGCCCTCCTTGGAGCACGACTCCAGGTCCAGGCGGCCCGAGCGGAAGGCCAGGCGGAAGACCACCTCCCCGGGCTGGTTCCTGATGACAAAGCCGTCTGCCCGCAGGTCCATCAGCTCCGTCTTGAGCCGCTCCGCCTTCCGCAGGGACACCGTGTAGTAGCACCAGGCCACCACGGCGGCAATGAAGAGGATGAGGCCCAGCAAGATGGCCCCGAGCATGGGCCTCAGCTCCTTGGAGGGCTTCTGCTTCACTGGCATGACATTTTTGAGCAAATGCATTTTCTCAGCATCCCTCTTTTGAGCGTTTCCATGTTTTCCTGTTCGGCGGGTAACCAGTCTCTCCATGACTCCTGGTTCTTTACTGCTGATTTTTTTCCAACTGGTGGACAAAAAATCCAAGATGCTGCATGAGGGTGGTCAGAGACTCCTTCCCAAAGCCTGGCTAGTCACACCTGCAATGTTGTTTCATGAAACAGAGGTTTATAAACAGCAGAACAACAAAAATTCAATCTTGCTCCCCTCCTCTGTTTCGCAGCCTGGTCGCTCCCCCGTCTCTGCGGCTCTGCCTGGCTCTGCTCCGTGTGGCAGCAGCCTGCTCTCTGGCAGCTGCACTGAGCTTTTTTGGAGCAGGGCTGTGCCAGGATTCCCGTGACCCTCTCTTGGCTGCAGCCTCTCGGCGTCCTGCAGAGCAAGGCCGAGGGGATAAAAGTCAGGCCAGAGCCTGGAGGAGAATGGGGCGGGGGAAAAGGGGCTGGTACCTGAGCACAGAAGCTGGACATCACAAGCTGATCTGTTTTTACATTAAGAACACACCCTGCAGGATTTTACCACCTGTCCACAATGTCTCAGTGGCAAAGGCAGGAGGAGAAATGTTGCGTTGAAGCAATTCAGCCTCTACCTGATATTTCCTACTACCCCCTGAGGACGAAGCTGAGAAGTGTTGTTTTACCTCCCTGCACTTTGCTCCTCCCCTGAGCTGCATGGGGACATGGGGACACATTCTTTTTATAGCCAGAGCTGCCCTGCTCCAGTGTAGCTGGGCAGAGTCCTTCAGCTGCCTTCCCTGCTGCCAGTTCTGGAGATGTCACCTCAGGACAGCTACTCTTGCCTGGGCATGGGAAAAAGAGGATGTTTCCTTGCATTCACTTCTCCATTTTTAACTCTAATTCAGTTTCTGTAACTCCCAGGCTTATGCTATGCAAGATACTATAGTGCAGAGTGGGTAGAAGATATTAAAGAACAGAGTTTGAGGATGAAGGTGTTGAACTGAAGCTGTTGCAAGATCATGGAATCATAGAATGGTTAAGGTTGGAAGGGACCTTCAAGATCACAGAACCACAGAACCGTCAAGGTTGGAAAAGACCTTCAAGATCACCAAGTCCAACCGTCCACCCAACAACCCCTAACCACTAAACCATCTCCTGAAACACCACATCTACCCATTTTTTTAACACCTCCAGGGACGGTGCCTCCACCACCTCCCTGGGCAGCTTGTTCCAAGGCCTCATTACTCTTTCTGTGAAGAATTTTTTTTCCTAATATCCAATCTGAACCTCCCCTGTCACCACCTGACCCCATCATCAGGTTCCAACCTCCCTGCCATAAGCAGGGACACCCCACGCTAGACCAGGCTGCACAAAGCCCCATCCAACATCTCCCTCCCTGTAGCTGTTTAAGGCCACAACCTCCCTAGGCAACATATTGCAGCACCTTACTACCCTCATGGTGAAGAATTTCTACTTCTAACCTAAATATCTCCATGTTAAAGTCTCTCCCCTGCTTTTCTGTAGCCCCTTTAGGTACTGGAATGCTGCTAGAAGATCTCCCTGGAGCCTTCTCTTCTACAGGATGAACAACCCCAACTCTCTCAGCTTATGTACCTCCTTAAAACTCTGTTTTGCTGACAAATACACAAGACGATGACACAGATCCTAGCTGCATCAAGCATCACCAAGCTAGCCAGAGCAGTGCATCTTGCAGCATCTGAAAAAGCATCCATCCACTGCCAACACAAACGACAGGCAGGGGAAACTGAGTCAGACTGCATAAGGGAACATGGTCCATGCAGCTGGCTTCCCTGGCCTCATCCTGGGGTCTGTGTCATCTGATGGGATGAAAATTTGCAGGAACAGACTGAGTGGAGAGGAAGAGAGAGAGCCATTTTGCTCACCTGAGCCACGCCAGGCAACACACACTGGGTGTACTCACCCTCATGGCTGTGGTATCAGTATTTGAGTTCCAGAAGTAATAAGCTGCCCAAGGAGCCATTAAAAATACCAGAGGTCACCGTGTTTGGGATCAATTCAGCAGCCTCCCAAACACCCAAAAGCCACTCAGCTAGCTTTTTTGTAGTGTGTTCTCAGGGTGAGCGAGGCTTTGCTGTGAAGAAGAAGCAGAATGGATAAGTGTTCCCAGGCAAGCAGTGGCCAGGGTGGGCGGTGAGAAAAGGGAGGTCACTGCTGCCCCAAAGAGATGGTGCCCCAGGACAGGGACAGTTTTGGGGAGCAGGTTGGGTTACACAGACACTCAGGGCTCTTTGCCAGCCCCAAAACGCTCAGACCTGGCAGTGTCCCCGGTGCTGGCCCAGCTCCTTGTCACAGCTTTGCAGCTCCAGCTCGGGTGGTTTCCAGTGAAACCCTGGTGTTTTTGCAAAACAACCTCTTCGCTTTGAAGATATTTTTATGTGCTGGGTTAGTTCTTAGTTGCTGCCCTTGGATCTTTCCTCATCTTCATCCTTCCTCCTTTAGCCCACCCACCCAGACTGGAGTCAGGACTCTCCTTTAAGATTAGCCCCACTATCCTCCACATTTTAAGAACAAGAAAGGGAAAGGGAGAGAAAAATAACATTTTCAGGACTTCTGTTTTTTTTTTTTCTTTTTTTCCTTTTAAAAACATTAAACATCACATTAACAAACACACAACACAGGCACATCAAAATTTCAAAATCCCTACAAGAATAAAGAATGTGTGGGCAGTTTCCCAGTTTTCTGTGCAGTGATTTCTCTCCCAGACAATTGCTTCAAATCCCTCAGTTTCCCAGGTGCAGAACACCAGTGGCAGAAAGACAGTATGCAAGAGAATCAGGGCTCCTGGACTAAGCTGTCCTATCCCTGAGGCCTTTTGGGTTTCCCTGCCTCCTGTGATGTGATGGGATGCTGCATTGGTCCTCCAGCCCTACCCTCCACAGAGAAGAAGAACTGCCTGGGAAATGTGGTCTATAAGTGGGAAGAGAATCATAGAACTATTCAGGTTGGGAAAGACCCTTGGGATCACCAAGTCCAACCATCATCTCTACTCTACAAAGCTCTGCCCTAAACCATCTCCACCAGAGTAAGCACTGGTGTGTTGGAGACAGACCAGTATGAACTTGGGTTTGCCAGAGAGATCAGGCCAGGGAAAGGGAGTCTCTGAAGCTGCAAACTCCTGCCCTTCAATGCTTTTGTCTCATGAAAGTGTTAAACATCTGCAGACCAAGCCAGCAGCCTGAGCACTGCCAAGGGACACACATAGTCACACTGAGCCTGGATCCAGCCTTTTCCTTCCTCCATCCATGGGGTTATGGTGTGACAGTGTCCCTTCCCATGAATATTTAACAAGTCCTTGCAAAGCCTCTCTGCTCCAGCGAATTCTTAATGAACGCAGGCAAAGTGCAACTGCTTCCCAGCAAGGATGGGCTGGGTGCTCCCAGAATGTCCCAAGAGCAAGATACACCAGGGGCACAGACACTGCTGAGTTATATTTGGACTGGTTTATCAGATGCTGATCTAGTCTGGCTTTATTAGTCCTCCAGGCCTTCCTCCAAAATATTCCAAGTTTCAGAGTGGGCCTTAGCATGCATAGATTAAATATTGACATACCCAGGACCTCAGAAAATGAGCCAGGACTTTAGACCCTCTTAGAGTTAAACACCCTTGGGATCACCAAGTCCAACCATCATCTCTACTCTACAAAGCTCTGCCCTAAACCATCTCCACCAGAGTAAGCACTGGTGTGTTGGAGACAGACCAGTATGAACTTGGGTTTGCCAGAGAGATCAGGCCAGGGAAAGGGAGTCTCTGAAGCTGCAAACTCCTGCCCTTCAATGCTTTTGTCTCATGAAAGTGTTAAACATCTGCAGACCAAGCCAGCAGCCTGAGCACTGCCAAGGGACACACATAGTCACACTGAGCCTGGATCCAGCCTTTTCCTTCCTCCATCCATGGGGTTATGGTGTGACAGTGTCCCTTCCCATGAATATTTAACAAGTCCTTGCAAAGCCTCTCTGCTCCAGCGAATTCTTAATGAACGCAGGCAAAGTGCAACTGCTTCCCAGCAAGGATGGGCTGGGTGCTCCCAGAATGTCCCAAGAGCAAGAT
The DNA here is from genome assembly GCF_000747805.2 of Chaetura pelagica. Taxonomy (NCBI): domain Eukaryota; kingdom Metazoa; phylum Chordata; class Aves; order Apodiformes; family Apodidae; genus Chaetura; species Chaetura pelagica. The sequence goes on from NW_009952688.1 coordinate 986,753, forward strand.
ACACCAGGGGCACAGACACTGCTGAGTTATATTTGGACTGGTTTATCAGATGCTGATCTAGTCTGGCTTTATTAGTCCTCCAGGCCTTCCTCCAAAATATTCCAAGTTTCAGAGTGGGCCTTAGCATGCATAGATTAAATATTGACATACCCAGGACCTCAGAAAATGAGCCAGGACTTTAGACCCTCTTAGAGTTAAACAGGAGCAAAACAACCATTTCAAGTGATGAAGCACATGTCAGCCAGCATGAAGGGCAGTCACACACCCAAGCCCTTTGTGCACCTACTCTCAGAGCCTTCTTCACACCACATCTGTCCCCAGAAACCCCCTTGATCTCTTGGCACACATGGCACGAGTCTGTCAGGCCTCAGTCCAGGTCTCAGCTAGATGACACTCAAATCCTCAGATTTTTCCAACTTGTCTACCTGCCAGCTGGTGCAGGGCAAGCATCACTCATCAAACAACCCATCGGGAAACAGTTCTCTCTTTAAATAATGAGGTCATTTTCTAGATTTAAACTCCTTTTATAAGAGGTTATCAGACACTTCGGAGTCACTATCAGGTGCTTATAGGGAGAGTATACAACATGTTCTAGCAGAAGGCACCATAGGTAGCTGTAAGTCATGGTCATAAACAAACTATTGCCCTGTCAAACTCTGCAAGAACTGATTAATCATTGACCAAGCCCTTTTAAACTGTTTCAAATGGGACCTTTTTAACAGAAAATACACCCAAAGAAGAAAACAGTTTCCATCAGCTCCCATTTCCCATGTGAGCCTGGCACATGCAGGCATTCTGTGGGGGATTTATTGCTAAAAGGGGCCCAGGGGAGGTTTGCTCACCATTTTTTCTGTATGTACAGATGACGTGAGGGAAGAGGTATCTGCTATCACTGCAGCCAAGGAGGGGGAGTGAGGGAGAGCCAAGGTTATCTCATGAGCTGCCACAGATTAGCTACAAAACCAACACAGCTTAACACAAGAGAGAAGTGGCTGGGGGGTGGATGCAGAGGGTGAGGTGACATTGCCAAGGAGTGCTCTGCAGTCCATGTGGTGCAGGTAGGGGCATAGACATCCCCAAATGTGGCCAGAGTCCCTCCTATGGAGAGGTGCATGATCCTGCTCTTTCTGAGAGCTGGGAAGAAATCAAAGCTTGCTTGTGCCTCAAAGTAAGAAGCATATTAGACACAGCACTGTGTGCACTCCTCACCCTAGCTCTGGGCTTTGGGCAATTCTTGATAGCTCCAGCCAGGACAACAGTGATGGCTGGACTTGTTGCCTTGATCCTTGGCCCCTGAGCATCCCATTACAGTGAGTCCTTGGGCTTAAACAGCAGTTTAGTTCATATTAACCATCTATCAGCAGCACAATCCAATCTGCTGGGAGATTTGAAGCTGTTCCCTCTAGGGATGCACCAACAGCATGGAGAGACCAGCACCAGCTCACACACACTGAACTGCTCTGAGCAGGATCTTTTCTGGCAGCCGTGTTGATCTGGGGGTCTCCTTACAGCTCCCATGGCTTCTGATGCCTGGAAGGTTTTTAGCTTATCTCATTGTGAAGATGGCTGCACAGACTCTGCTGCCTTCTGCCTTTCAAAGAGCTGCAAACCTGGTGAACCTGTGCAAGCTTGACAGGGCTGTAAGCCCCTCTGGAGCCATGCAAATCCAGCTCAGGGCTGGAGCAGAAATATTACCTGGGGTTTTTACTTACCCAGAGGACCCCAGTCCCTCACTACCAACAATAAAGTGGAGTTTTCTGCACAGTTCTCTCAGTCTTCATTGCTACAGGAATATGAGACGTTCCATTCCTGTCCTCTTATACGAACAAACTCCACCTTCCCAAGCCAGCAGAAAAAACCCTGCCAAATCAGCTTTTTCCCCATTTCAGGGCTCTTTCTGACTCCTGAGTCTGCACACAGTGTTCATGTGCTGCTCCAAGCTGCAAGTAATATCCACAGCCTCCTGCATCCTTGGGAAGGAGCTCCATCTGCTGAGCCAGTGGCCCAGGCTGAAGCTCAGGGAATGCTGCGAGGCTTGTTCCACTGCTCCAGGGTGACCTGTCCTGGAGCATCCTCTGAGCAATGCTGAACCCATCAGCCCCTGTTGCATCGGGGTTAGTGCTTGTGAGAAGCTGCAGGTAGTTTTTGAGGTGCCTTGCCCTGAGGAAGGAGCAAATCAAGCAGAGCGGAATAAGCAAAACGCAAGTGAGGGGAAAAAAAGCTCATTGTGTGTCACAGCTGCAATCCTGTCAGCTGGCTGGGGAACAGTGGAAATACAGTGAAAGGGGGAAAAAAGGGTGCTTTCATCTCAGGATACTCTAAATTAAATCAGTGAGCTGGGCTTGTGGAAGGTAAAGGAATAAGCCAGGAAGGCACCTGGATCTGAGCTGGGTTTTCTCCCACTTAGATCTAGGCTCAGTTGAAATTTGGAGAAGGAGCCCTTGGGAGCTGCCTGCAACAGCAGCAAAGTAAAGAGGCTCAATAGCTGAGCTGCAAACCTGGTGAACCTGTGCAAGCTTGACAGGGCTGTAAGCCCCTCTGGAGCCATGCAAATCCAGCTCAGGGCTGGAGCAGAAATATTACCTGGGGTTTTTACTTACCCAGAGGACCCCAGTCCCTCACTACCAACAATAAAGTGGAGTTTTCTGCACAGTTCTCTCAGTCTTCATTGCTACAGGAATATGAGACGTTCCATTCCTGTCCTCTTATACGAACAAACTCCACCTTCCCAAGCCAGCAGAAAAAACCCTGCCAAATCAGCTTTTTCCCCATTTCAGGGCTCTTTCTGACTCCTGAGTCTGCACACAGTGTTCATGTGCTGCTCCAAGCTGCAAGTAATATCCACAGCCTCCTGCATCCTTGGGAAGGAGCTCCATCTGCTGAGCCAGTGGCCCAGGCTGAAGCTCAGGGAATGCTGCGAGGCTTGTTCCACTGCTCCAGGGTGACCTGTCCTGGAGCATCCTCTGAGCAATGCTGAACCCATCAGCCCCTGTTGCATCGGGGTTAGTGCTTGTGAGAAGCTGCAGGTAGTTTTTGAGGTGCCTTGCCCTGAGGAAGGAGCAAATCAAGCAGAGCGGAATAAGCAAAACGCAAGTGAGGGGAAAAAAAGCTCATTGTGTGTCACAGCTGCAATCCTGTCAGCTGGCTGGGGAACAGTGGAAATACAGTGAAAGGGGGAAAAAAGGGTGCTTTCATCTCAGGATACTCTAAATTAAATCAGTGAGCTGGGCTTGTGGAAGGTAAAGGAATAAGCCAGGAAGGCACCTGGATCTGAGCTGGGTTTTCTCCCACTTAGATCTAGGCTCAGTTGAAATTTGGAGAAGGAGCCCTTGGGAGCTGCCTGCAACAGCAGCAAAGTAAAGAGGCTCAATAGCTTGAAGGCTTTGACCTGGGAGGGGAACCACTCTTGGTTGCTGTTTTCTTGTGAGAATGAGCCAGACACGTATCCTGAGCATCCTTGCTTATGGGATGCTCCAGGCTCTGGATGGGTTAATCCAACTGCCTGCCAGGGTAAGGGGACCTGGGCAATTTATCTCATACTTGCCTCTGCAGCATTGATCCACCCACAGTGAGAGATGAGGCTCTTGGGCTGACTGAGGGCATTTGCTCTGGGGTTCCCCACATGCTGCTCATGTGGGAGCAGGGCTGCAAGGACCACATCTAGCCCAGGCACCTCTGGAGACACTGCTTTATTCCAAAGCAGCACTCCTTCTGGGACTTGGGAGAGTTTTGGCATGTAAACATCTCCTTTTCCTTCTGCATTGCTTCTTGGAGACACAGGATCTTTACTGTGGTTGTTTTCCTATGTGTTTGATGCCAAGTGCTTCTCTGTGATCAAAGGTTTCACTGCAGAGATAGCTCCACAATGACCAGACCCCTCAACTTGCCTGAGCAGTTATCCAGCTTCAACCAGGGCAGTCAAAATCCATCTTCAAAGTGAATGTGGATGGAGAAATGAATTGTGATTACTGAGAGCCAGCAGCCAGAGGGATGTGTTTGGGTTTTACCACCGAAACTCAGCCTGGTCAGAAGCAAAAGAACGTTCCCTGGGTTTTTCAGAAGTTGCCCAGCATGGCTGAAGCTGATCTTTTCACTAGCAATTTGAACCAGTCATCCAGATAGAAAAATCTGCAAAAGGCCAGACAGATGAAAAGAAAGTTAATGAGCATTTGTAGCTCTGCCCAAGGAGGTCACCCCAGGACAGAGGAAGATTTCATCTCTAAAGTACTGAACAAATGGACAGCTCTCCCAGAGCTTCAGCCCTCCTCACCCCAGGGACCTGGTGCAGGTTTTGCTGTCACTGTCCTGAGACAACACTGAGGGTACAGGACTGAGCTCAGATTTTAACTTCAGTATAGAGTCTTGCTGGCTCCAACAAGGCTGGGGTGAAAGCCTAACAGACAGCTGTGCTGTTCCTGAGCACCCCTCTGGTTTATAGGCTGCCCAGGCAGGTGGTTGAATCACCACCCCTGGAGGTGTTTAAAAGACGTCTAGATGTGGTACTTAGGAATATGGCTTAGTGCTGGACTCAGGAGGGTTATGTTAATGGTTGGAATCGATGATCTTAAAGGTCTTTTCCAATCAGAACAATTCTGCAATTCTATGAAATATTTGGCTTCCCTTGCTCTCCCAGCTGCTGCATGCCAAAAAGCAGCACCAGTCCCACACCAAACAAGGCTGTATTTGGGCAGCTGGCGAGTGTTTGGAGATGTAGTGGGTAATGCCATGCCCCTATCAGGAGATTAAGTTTCACTTGCCCACCACTTCACTCTGGTTAAATTCAAAATGAACTGAAAAACTAAGAGGAAAAAGCAATGCACCCATCAAACTGATGATGGAGCCAAGAACAAGGCTGCTCCACAAGACTCAGGTCAGCAAGGACTGATTGGATGTGGAAAAGGCAGGACCAAGAGACAGCAATTATGGGACTATCCTGCTCTGTGTGGGAGAGACCACAGCTGGAAAGTAGGTTGCTAACTTCCAGGGTCAGCCCAGAAAAAGCTGTGGAAGAGATTTTAAGAAATCATCTCTACACAAAAGGCTGTGCCATGTCTTAAGCAAGCTAAAGTCTCATGGGCTCTAAGGCTACAGAGCAATTTTATATGCAAATACGTTCTTGGATATGTAAGAAATAAGGCCAAAGTGATGTTCCTAAATCCTAACAATCTAAGTGGCCAATGCTCAATTGATCCATTTTGGTTGTGGCTGCTGCTGCATCAATTTTGAACTGACCACTTTTCTTCGGGAATAAAAAATGGCATCATTTTCTGGGTTGGGGTGTCCTCGGTTCAGTGTTAGTAGGGATTCAGTGGCAGCCTGAACATCCTGTATCTCCTAAAGGGATTATGAAAGCCAGGGCGAAAAAAAACCAACAAAACAAAAAACCCAAAACCAAACAAACAAACACAAAAAACCCCTTTGGATATGGTGTTAAGTTGCATCTCTGAATAGAGCAGCTACTTGGGTGGAGCAGATCTCCAGATGGAACAGACCTCTAGTCCAGTGCCCCTGAGCAAGGCTTTGGTTAGCAAGGAGAGAAGGCGGGTTCTGTGCTGTGGCATCCCGTGTCACCCTTGATGACAGATGGAGGTGATGTCACCATTCCAAGGGACATCATACAGGACGAGAAATACCAGTACATGCCCTCTAGAAGAAAAGTTGGATACTTTTCCTTTCTTTCTTTCCTTAAGGCAAGGAAGTGAACATGGCTTAACAGCAGGTGGGAGACATCATTTGAAGCAAGAGGATATGCTTCAAAAAGCTGGAATCACAACCCAGAGAAGACAACACATGGATTTCCTAAAGGCTTTGCACAGAGATTTAGAAGCCCCAACAGGAGCAGAGCAGAGTCAAAGTAAGAGGGAAGGTTCTAGCAAGGTTAAATATCCACAGGAAGAAGGGAGGCAATGGGAATGAGGACATGATAATCCCCCCATGGAAGTGACAGGGGCTTGCCCACAGCAAAATCTGAGCTGCCCATCACACAGAAGCAGGAGAGCTGCTAAACACACTGGCACTAGGAAATCCTGAGCTGCAAATGGCAGGAAAACAGCAGGGGACACATTTACTATTTTCTTGGTTTTCCCACAGCATCCTCTGTGGGTCCCTGCTAGATTCAGACCTGGGTGTAGACCTGTAGCCTGAACCTTCATGGTCCTGTTCATGCCAAAACTGTATCAAAGATCCCTGCCATCTGAACCTTGGCAGCATACAGGGCTTGGCTTTCTGGGTGTTCAAAAGAACTGTGATCCAGTGGATTGGGAGAAATCTGGGATTCAGGAGCTCAGAGACAGAATTAATGGCTTTAGGCAGATCACAGCTTCCCCATGCCTAGTTTCTTTTGTGTGAAATGGATGGAAAGGCCAAGAGGATAAACCTGGGAGATGTACCACACTCAGGGTTGAAGCAATAGCAGGATCTGTGGTAGAACACCACAGTGAACTTTTCGCCTGGGTATTTACTGGTGTTGCTCTCCATCTGACAGGAAGACAACCCCACAACAGAACTCTTCCCTCTCCTCTTCCTCCTGTGGAAGAGACATGCTTCACACAGTGAACATGGTGGAGAGCATTAGCATTTTCTACTCCAGACATGCAAAAGAGAATTTAACATTTGTGGTTTTTTAATTAAAAATACCTGGTATTTTGTGCGCATTCCCATGGGGAACAGAAACCAGTAATCCCAAATAAACCAGTTCTGTGTTATTTGTCTTGAGCACAGTGCTACAGACAGGCAGGAGCATCCTTGCCAGGGCAAGAACTTAGCCCAGCTTTCCCTTTTGTTTGGCCATAAGGTATCCCTCGCCCTATCTGCACCCACCTAAGAAGCCAGCCTGGTTTGAAGTCAGATCCACCCTCTCAAAAGGGGAAAAGCTGGGAGCCCTCAGGCTAGGGCTGGGCATAGAGGAAACTGCACCTTTGCAAGGCTCTGACCTCACACAGGTGCCAGTGCTGTGTTGTTTTAATGTGACAGCTTGACTACGAAACTAAGCAGCTCCCAGCTCCCCGAGTGACTCCTGGTCTCATGGGCAGAGCTGGGAGATGTGACACTGGTGCCATCCAGGATTGGACCCCAAAATTAAAGTGAAGCCATCGGTTAATGATCTACCTGAGTGAGAAGGATCTCAGCAAGCAGGTGGGACAGACAAGCACTGAATGGATGTGGCTGAATGGGAAGAGAGCAAATTTATATCTTGCTAAGCCAGATTTTATCTCTGACTTCCCCTGCTGCTGTTTCAGCCTTTTGCTACTGGTTGGGGGAGGGCTGTGTGGTTTTCTCCCTCTGCAGAGCCCGAACAGAGGCATGAGAAGCCAAACTCGACTTGAGCAACCTCCAGGGCAAGCACCAGGGCAGCCCTGCAGCAGGGCTCTGCTCCCCGGCCAGGAGCTTGGCTTCCACTCCATTGCCCTCCAGCTCCTGGACCCCTGCAACCAGTTTGTGAGGCTTTATCTCCGTGTGACCTATAACAGTGCTTAAAAACTCCTTTCAGAGGGGAAAACCCTCCCTAAAGAGAAAACGGCAGCGTGACAGCACAGCCAAGCACAGGCTTTCAGCAGACACATCCCACGCCCCTCTCCGGTCACTCCTGCCGAGCTTGGCCTTTTCCTGCCCAGCCAGCC
>NW_009952688.1:996992-1001608 GCF_000747805.2 Chaetura pelagica
GCTTGACTACGAAACTAAGCAGCGCCCAGCTCCCCGAGTGACTCCTGGTCTCATGGGCAGAGCTGGGAGATGTGACACTGGTGCCATCCAGGATTGGACCCCAAAATTAAAGTGAAGCCATCGGTTAATGATCTACCTGAGTGAGAAGGATCTCAGCAAGCAGGTGGGACAGACAAGCACTGAATGGATGTGGCTGAATGGGAAGAGAGCAAATTTATATCTTGCTAAGCCAGATTTTATCTCTGACTTCCCCTGCTGCTGTTTTAGCCTCTTGCTTCTGGTTTGGCTGTGTGGTTTTCTCCCTGTGCAGAGCCCGAACAGAGGCATGAGAAGCCAAACTCGACTTGAGCAACCTCCAGGGCAAGCACCAGGGCAGACCTGCAGCAGGACTCTGCTCCCCGGCCAGGAGCTTGGCTTCCACTCCATTGCCCTCCAGCTCCTGGACCCCTGCAACCAGTTTGTGAGGCTTTATCTCCGTGTGACCTATAACAGTGCTTAAAAACTCCTTTCAGAGGGGAAAACCCTCCCTAAAGAGAAAACGGCAGCGTGACAGCACAGCCAAGCACAGGCTTTCAGCAGACACATCCCACGCCCCTCTCCGGTCACTCCTGCCGAGCTTGGCCTTTTCCTGCCAAGCCAGCCCCGCGTCCTGCCCCGCTCCCACCCCTGGCCAAGGCAGCCCTCCAGCCTGCTTAGCATTCAGCTCTGACTGCTGCCAGCAGCCCTGGCTGCTAAGGAGAGAGCTTGGCGGCTGAGAGCATCTCTGCCCAGTGTCCCCCCGCCCCGTCGCATGATTTCTCCTAAGGGACAACCACTGAGCAGGACCGTGTCTCCAAGCTGATCCTGTGCTGATAAGTCAGCTGCCAAGTGTCCAGCGCTTGAGACAGAAGTTCTTCTCTTCCCAGAAAGTTTTTCTGCTGTGAATGACAGAGGAAGGGGGAAGAGTGAGCTGCCTTGCACGCCTGGTGGGCGAGAGGCTTTGGGGGCTCCTTGCACCCCGCGGTGCTGGCAGACCATGGAGCTTTTCAGGCTGAGCCTGGGCTGTATTTGCCTCCTTCCTTGGCTTGAGGGTAAGTTTCTCCTCCTTTGGGGTAACTGGGAAGTGGCAAGTTAACTGTTTTCCAGGCTTTAACCTGCTTTCCTGGTTAAGAGTTGCTCGGGGCTGCAAAGCTGTGAACCCAACAGCTGTAAAACAAGCTCCTCTGGGCACATTTCCGAGGCAGCATTTAAAATGGGATTAAATGCAGAGGTATGGGAGTGTGAGGGCCAGGCTGGCAAAGTGCTGAGATGTTTTGGCCAAGGACATCATGGTATCACGAACCTGCTCTGGGGGGAGGCAGGCACTAAGTCACCTCCCCAGTCCTCTCTTTGTTTCCTGCTCCAGCTGCTCCTTTCCATCAGAGGTGAGTGGGCTCCAGGTGTGCTGGCAGCCTGGGAGACCACAGTGGGAAGGGGAGCAGGACCTTGTTGCATTAGTCCTGCTTCTCTGGCAGACAGCTTGGAGTGGGATGTGCGGAGCACACTTAGTGGTGGCTCATATTAACGTTTAGCTCCCCACTGAGGTTGTCCAAATCCTGTATCCCTCCTGTACACAGGACTGTTTTGAATCGAAGCAGCCTTGTTTTTGACACGCATGGGTAGATGAGGAAAGCAGAAGCCCTGCTGAGCATCATCCTGCAGAGCCAGAGTGGTGCCACCCAGGAGCAGCTACCCAGCCTCTCCCCATCACATCATGGGCAGTGGGCAGCATCTCTTTTTCTTTAAAAATGGGCAAAGCCGCTGAGCTAATAAGCAATACCTTTTTTATTTTGTCAGTATGTCTGAGATGCCAGAAAAATACTCATTGAAATAAACCCCTGAAGTGCTTCAAGGTTTGTTGAATCTGCAAAGCTGCAAGGACTGAAAGTTCTGCAGTTTTACAGGTTACCTGCTCAGAGCTTTTCAAGCTCCCTAGACCAGAGGACTACAACTCTTTGAGCTGCACAGCTGTGATGTCCACTCCTTAGAGACAAAGCTCAGACAGACAGCTCTAACCTGCTACTTTCCATTCCCTGCTCCACAACCTCTAAGTGTGTGTTCCCTGGGCAGCTTTGAGCAGCTAGCCCTCAGTTTGCTCTGCAGCCAGCTCAAAGGAGAGGTTTGTGCTTCTACAGATTTGATTTTTGATCCATCCACTGCTGATTTTTGCACCCCAAATCTTGCCAATTATAGTAAATCCGATTAATTTAATCTCTTTTTTTTTTTAAAGCCTCAGGGTAAGGGTGTATCACTGTGCCAGTGAGGGGTACATGCTCATCTTTTCAAAGTTACAGGAGATCTGGCTAGGACCTGGAGGTGACACCACGGTGGGATGCCAGGAGAGCAGCCCAGCCTTCAGGGTCTTGCTCTTTCATGCTAAAACAGATCTTGTATCTGGTGCTAGGAGAAAGTAGTTCTTTAACTACTGCAACACAGCAGGAGCCCCACGGCTCACAGGAGACTCACAGGACATTTCCACAGGACATCTCCTTTCCAGTGAAATGCTCTTGGTGCAATTGCATGATCAGCCATTGCATTTCAGCCAAACTACTAATGAATACACAGCTGTTTTGCAAGACAGGAATTTATCTTCACAACAGCTGGCAATGGCCAAAGGAAGCTCAAGGAGCACAGAGCAAACCTGTCCTTGCTTGGGGCTGATCTCAGCCTGCAGCAGCCTCTCCCTATGCCATCCTGCCTGGGGCTGCTCTAAAGCAGTTCTGAAGGCCACCAGCAGGACAGAGGTACCTGCTCTCAACAGATCTTAGCGGGTTTAGTTTCCTACTGTAAATCCTGAAATTGCCTAAGCTGGTTCTGAGAGTGGTTTCTTTGGAAAGTCCCTAAAAGCAAGGAGAGACCTGAAGTGTTTTCTTAAGACAAGCCTAATGGTAACCCAATAAGGTATGATGGGTGGTGGGAAGAGGGTCACCAGCAGGTGACCATGCAGGTGTGCATGTACAGGCAGAGACCAAATTGCTGGGAAGACACCTTTTAGAGGATGGGGGTCTTCCAAACCATCTTCCTACCTACGGCCCTTGAACTGGAGCAATAGACTGACAAGAGGACCCTAAATCCTGTGAGAGCTGATACCCTGGGAGAGTTATGCAAGGAGAAAAACATACACAGTGTATAGGAGAACAGTGTGGGATACTGTGCATTGGTGCAGGCTCTGTAGAGCGGATATGATCCCCTGCAGCTGCCAACAGTAGAGGCAGATTAACTTGGGCAGGAAACACTCTGGATTGTTTCACCATTAACTCAGGCTATGGCACCGGTGGCTCCAAGGTTTCTCAGCCACGGTGCATGTACCCCTAGTGCTGACCTCACTTTGGGAGGAAGCAGCAGAGACAGCTTGGAGACATTTCTGTTGCCACTGCCTGGGTGACTCGGGGTGTATCCCTGTGGCGGTATCGAAGAAGAGTCAGGTTTGGGAGCTCTCCTGGGCTGTGGGATGTCCCCAGGAAGTAGTCCCTGCAAAAAGTACCATGGCTGCCTGCCACAGATGGATGTGTGCCTTCAAGGACAGTTAGAGGCAGGAAAAGGTTCCTGACTGTGACTCAGGGGTCATCTTCTCCCTACAGAAAACACCTACTTGGCAAGAGAAACTGATCTAATGAAAGGATTTTTCAAAATCCTCCCAGTGGGGAGGACAAAAGAGGCCAAAGCCAAAGCTTCCCAGAGGACCTGGAGTGTTTTGGGAACCTGTGCTTGCTCAGCTCTGACCTACCCCTTCCCTCCACAGAGCCTTTAAATGGAGCGACCCACCCCCAAACAATCTGCAGAGCAGCTTTGATCAAGCCATCACAGGCACTGCTTAGAGACAGCAAAAACTTTCCCATCCAGACCGGGATTACTGGTCACCAAGGCTTTCCTGGTGGGATTACCATAATTAGGAACACTGCATGGTTTCTGCTCCTAATCCTACAAGGAACAAGATGTCCCAAGGGTGGCCATGATGCAGAGAGGCAAGGGAGTGTATATTCTGTCTTGTAACCCGACAGAGTGGCAGGATCATAGGACAAACAAGCTGGCATCAAGCTCCTTAGCTAGAAATTGTTTATTTTGTTCCTAAAAATAAGAAGAGGCAAAAATGTTCAAGCGTGAGCCAGTCAAAGCAGACATCTACCCAGGCTCTGTGGGTAAGGCTGGCATTTTCCAGAGATGCCGAGTACCCCAGGGAGTACACTGGATGCTTTGCTTGCTCCAGGTTAGATTTCCCAAAATGGTAGGACTGATGCCCTTATTTGCAGGGCTGCTGAAGAATGGGTCTTGGCAGTGTTGGTTAAAAAAAAAAAATTAAAAAAATAGAAAGAGTAATTTTGTCTCCTGAGTAAGGATTCTCAGTGCCTGATGGATATCCCAAGGTAAATATGCTCCAGCTTTATTTTACTGTGTGGTGCAGTGCAGTGGTTACTGACAGTTCCCTGCATCTAACTGTAAGCTGCTCACTTAGATAGCAACAACTCAATTTGAGGAAAGCAATAACATATAGGTAGTGGATGGTGAACCTATGTGATGGACCTGGGCTCACATCTTGGCACAGATGACAAAAAACAACACAAGGAACACTCTGCTGTTGCCAGCTCACTGTACAGAGA
>NW_009952688.1:1001622-1019205 GCF_000747805.2 Chaetura pelagica
CAGCAGGAAAGACACTCAGACCACAGTTCAGAGGAGAAGGATTATGGCCCCAGCTTTGCTGTCACCCTCTCGTGTTATGTTGAGCCAAGTGAAGAAGTTGAGGTAGAACTCTCTTCCCAAGCTGTAAAATGGTAACTATACTTCCAGACCTGAAATGTGGCGTGAAAATAAAAAAACCCAAACTATTAACAACCTGATGTCATATGCAACTAAGGAGCTAAACTAATATCCTCAGCTCATATGTATTCCTGTTGCAGAAGGGCTGCCATGAGCCTTTGGTGGGGTGAGTCTGCAAACTGAAATCTGCATGAACCCAGCAAAGCTGATAGAAAGGGGCAGCTTAAAAGTGCAAAAGGCTGGTAAATAACATGGGGGAACACGATGGTTGATGATAACACGCAGGTAACACAGCAGTTCTTTAGAAGGGAGTGTGTATCACCAGGGACTGCACACAGAGAACAAAAACTAAATCTGCTGGCTGAGTAAAAGAGCAATACTCTTCCAAAAAAAAATTTTAAATGTAACTTTCAGGTGGACAGTCATTGCCAAGTCAGGAAAAGGGGAAAAAAAAAAAGATAACAACAACAACAAATATATATATATATATTGGCACATTTAATAACAAAACACATAATAAAAATTATGAGAAGAAAAAGCATAAAAACATTAAAATAGAGATTTTTGCATGTATCTGAAATAGAAATGTGATGGGGCTAAGGAGGCCAATAGCTAACTGATGAAAATGTAAGAAGGGCAGACATGGCAGGGCAGGGTTGGAAGGCTTGAACAGGTTATTGGTGCTGGTGTTCACTTCAGACATCATTACTTTGGAAATGGGTTTCTCCAAGTTAAGATGAAGTAAACAAGTGACAATACTGGATTCCAGATACCATAAAAAAAACATGCTGGGGATATTGTATTAATCCCTTGGCTTTTGCTACATCTTATAGAAGATTATATATGAGACATTTCTCCTGCCTTTGGAAGCTGGCAGAAACTCATGCCCAAGGTGCATTACAGACCTTCCCTCCATCCAGCCCACAATAAATGGTATAGAGGACAGGACATATAACCTGTCTACGGATCCCCCTGAAATTTAATTTCCATTTAGGCACATGGGCTTGGCAGGAATTGCCTGGATCAGGGGCTATCATAGGTCCATGAAACTTAATATCCCAGTGTGGACACATCCATCCTCATCTCAGAGCCAGGGCAGGAGTTGCATTGTGGTTTCTGGCTCCCTCTCCCACACAGGCTGAGCAGAAAGCCCTGAGATGTTTCTGATTTAACAACCCCCAGACACTATTAATCTAGCAGACCCCTAGAATTTCCTGAGAGAAAACGTAAGAGCTCTTTTAAGCTATTGTTCATACACTTGGTATTGTGTATCAGCTTCTGTTTACACTGTCATTAGTTTTTACAGGTACTGAGCCAAATACTGACTGCCAGGGAGTATTGTTCTTTGCTTTGGGAGGGGAAGCTGCAGAAACTGCTGTTTAGATAAACATCAGTGTTCTTGTCTAACATCACTCTTCATTCTCCTCTTACTCTCTGTGCTCAATACTGTAAGCTGATGGGGCTTTTATAACTGATTCTTGGGGAAAAGAGGCAAAAGAAAAGCCACTGCAAAAGCTGGGAGTTACTACATGTTAATTGTAATTAAAATATTTATCAAGATGTGCAGAAACTTGAAACTTTTATTTCTATCCCTCAGACATAAAATACACAGCAGGAGGTACATCCATGTCAGTGACAGATGGTTTAGCATTTAACATTTTGCTCGGAATGTTCTCAGGCCACACCTGGTGATTTTGTACTGAAAATGGGAGCAACTGTCCAGCTAACAGGATGATATCCATCCAGCTATGTTGGGACCCATTGTTATTAAAAGCAACAAACAACCATGGAAATTGCTTAAAATTGTGTGTCTGTTGTGGGCCAGCTGTAATGTCTCTCTCTCACAAAGAGATCCTTAAAGATGATACCTTCATGTCTGGGGAGCACAGACCAGTGTCAGGTGTGCTAAATCCAAGTTTGATTCAATACTTAGATGAGCTGGGTCAGTCAAGTGCTCCCAGACTTTTGATGGGACACGGTTTTATCCAGCATTGCCATAGTATCACCAGAAGCCACCTGATGGAAACAGTAGCCCAAGGTGGCCTAATTGGCCCCAGATGAATAGCACCTGGGGAATTCAGGGGGTTCAGTTGCTTTTCCATAAGATTTGATCCGGATAGAGAGGGACAAAAAAACCCCAAACCATTCAGTTATTTTGGAGGAAGGAAAGGACAGGTACCTATTTAAAGCAGTTGAAATACTGAATTAAATAAATATAGGTGGATATTTCATAACAGGACAACATTTTGAGGATGGTGAGTTTTTCCCCACTAATTATACGAGTTTCTTATGTCTTTGCTGTTTTTCTCTAGTATTGTTCCTGGCTATTTGCATACCCAAACTAATGTAATTCTGGGGAATTAGAAAGCTGGGGAACGGTTTCTTTAGGCATGCCCACCCGGGAAAGGACTGGTGGGTTACATCTCCCCTTCCCTGGGGCTCAGAAGACAGGTTTGCTTCAGACACACACAGCACTAAACTGTGCTCTGATTGTACCGCAGTAGCAGAGGGACAAGGCTTCCTCATAAGGAACAGCCGGCTGGAAAAGTGCATCCGTGTTTCCCACCACGAGACCAACAGCATCAGCCTGGGCAACTGCAAGGCACGTTCCCAGATGCAGCAGTGGAGCTGGGATCCCACCACCAGGACCATCGTCAGCCTTCAAACAAAGCGGTGCTTGACAGCCCACGAGACACGGGAGTTTGCTCTGGTCAAGCTGGAGCCCTGTGGGGACTGGGAACGCCAGGCATGGACGTGCAGCAAGAAGGGACACTTGACTCTGCAGAGCTTGGGTGTCCACCTCAGCACCAAGGAAGGAGACCTTAAGGTCTTTGTCTCAAGGGAGAAGGGCAAATTCAGCAAGTGGAAGACTTTAGCGGATGAAACTGTCTGTGCTGCTGGCTGGACAGCAGCTCCGAGGCCTCGTGGACCAACGCAAGGAGCTGCAGACACAAGTGTGTGGATCTATGAAAGTAAGATGAGGTAGATTTAGCACCAGATAACATCTAACCTTAGTTGTCACCCAAGCCACCTAATGCCAGGCTTGCATCCATCATTCTAACTCATGGTCACTTTGGCCCGTGTGGAGAGATACCAAATGGCTCCTAGTCAGCCCAAACACTTGGTACTACT
Organism: Chaetura pelagica; assembly: GCF_000747805.2. Taxonomy (NCBI): domain Eukaryota; kingdom Metazoa; phylum Chordata; class Aves; order Apodiformes; family Apodidae; genus Chaetura; species Chaetura pelagica. The sequence goes on from NW_009952688.1 coordinate 1,004,872, forward strand.
GGCTTCCAGTAGTTGCCGTTCAGTCTTTTCCAGAAAGCACCTAACACCTTACAGGATCAGGGCTCTAAACTGCAGCTGCCTTTCTCATGAAACGCAAAAGTCAAGTATTTTGGAAAATTCATCTGAATCAGTGCCCAGAGCTAAGAATTGTTGGAATTGCTTGAGCATCCCAAGTACAAAACAACCAAGGAAGTCCCATAAAGTCAGATGCTTGAGTCTTTGAAGGTGCTTTTGTTACTTTGTGATGTCACTTTTTGGTAACAAGAAAACTGGAGGCAGCTGAAAGCCTCTTTCATACTTTCATTAATTATTAAGGAGCTGCTATATTCAAAATGAGAAATCGTTGCTTCAGTTTCTAAGCAACATGTCACAGTTATCTCCTGTCAGATCCCAACAGTGCTCCTGCCACTAATGAAACCCTTGTTCTAACCTTCGTCTCATGTTTTCATGATCCTCAAAAGCAAACCTTGTTCCTGGTGCCTGATGTAACCTTAAAGAGACTCATGAACATGGCAAGTGCTTGGAGGCAGTTAAAGTGCTGCCCTCCCAACACCTGAAAAGTCAAAAGATTACATCAAAGGATCATAAAAATTCAGTTTTATATTACTAGCTTTAAGGCCTTGGCCTCTGCTAAAAATAATTGAATCTCTGACTCCCTGAGTGTTCACTGCCCTCTGCTGAGACTGGACACAAAAATAGCAGAAACCCTGGTCCTGTCATAATTTTAGGTGTTGGACACCAGGCCAATGACAAAGATCTGGTTATCATGCCAAGATGTGACTGTCATCATTTGTCAGATGGCCAGTGAAGCCTATTGCCCACTGACCACTGACAATTCATGGTCAGGTCTGCTTCCCTCTTTCATTTACTCCCTTAAGAAAAGGAAGGTGGTTTCAGGATTTCATTTGTGAAGCTTCTTCACAGAACTGAAACCTGAAAATCACACTAAATTCCTTCCTCCATCCTCTCCTTCTCTCCCTTCTTCCACTCCAGGGACCAGAAAAGAGCTGGTGCTCATAATGACTTTTAAGTGCTTGTCCCCTCTGCAGGTGATGAGGTTCCCAAGTTTCCTCAGGGGAAATTATTTCTCTTACATGAAGCTATTCCCTACCTTAAGGCTTGACAGCCCCAATGAGATTTTCAGCTTTGCATAAACAAATAAAGAGAAAACGTGATTAATCTGATTGGCATAAACAAATGGATTATGAGTATAACCTTTTGACAGAAAGGGGCTATATCTAATTTGCAATAAGAGGAGACACAGTAGCTTTTTTGGCTGTCACGTGCAGATAAGATAGCATTTTTACCTGGGTTTTTAAGAAGTCAGCCAGGTGGTTAACATATAATTATCACAGAGCAGCAGTCACAGATGTTAGTGCTCATTTAACGTGAAGGTAAATACCACCAATGCAAATTAGATACAATAACAAGCTAGTTAAATATAGGCTAGGAAATTCGTGGAACATTTAAGATATGGGAAAAAGGCATGTGAAAAGGGCATTTGCATTCCCCAAGGCACTGTTCCCTGCAGCTCATGGCTGCCTCAAGCTAGGCTCCCCAAATAAGGCTGCAAGGATAATCACAGAGCAGGCTTTGAATCAGGTTGTGCCAGTCAGTTACTGTGTCTTCTGCACACTGATAATCTTCCTATCAACTCCATGGACCAGCATCTACTGGAGGGAACCTCTGATGACACAGTAATAACATCAAAGCCCTGTATGTTTGTTGAGGTCTCTCTTATCCAAGTTTCAGTTGACCATAGACAGACAACTTTTGCTTCATCAGGTTGTTTGCTTGATACCTGTGGGTGTTCATGGCACAGGAAGGGATGAGGTCAGGATAAGCAGCAAGGAACCTGGCAGATGTATCTTGGTCTTGCCACATACATCAGTGCAGGGGAGGGCTGACTACTGCTGCCACAAGATTTTCCACAACTTTACCTCTTGCAGTAATTGCTACCCCACATACCCTACTTCTATAGTAAAACTAGCAAAGCAAAGGATGCTGTTGAGCCTTTCAAGAGACATTTACCACCATTTCTTCATCTGCTGTGTTGGTAATAGCTGTGATGATTAACTACAGCTCTGCTTGCCATTTCCTCCCAACTCATCCTTTAACAGCTGGTGTTGCACTCATACTTTTTAGAACTATGACCTTATTTACGATCAGAAAATCAGCTCTGCTTTGGCAGTGGATTCAGCCTCAAGAGGTTCCTTTCATCTTTAAAATCTACGAGGAGTGAAGGCCTCTGGTACAGAGGAGGAGGTGATCACTATTGCACCATATCCTCCTTTCTTTGCAGGCTAGAGGACTAACATGGCAAGGCTGGGTTCCCTTCTCTGGGCAAGTACTGAGTATATCCAGGTTCCTTCTCAAAAAGTAAATTATAATCACACACATCTTTGCTTTATTTCCTTTCAAGCTAAAACCACTGATACATCAAAGATTGGTGCTATGGACAGAGAATCTTCTGTGGGCTTGACTGACCCACCTCTGGCTCACATATTTAACAGCACGGTGTCTCCAGCGAAGACCAGACAGGCATATCTCCCAGCAAACAAGGGTGAGCACTTTTCTTTCTGAATGTGTATGTGAGAATAGCAGGAAGGAAGGTGTAGTCAGCATCTAGAGATCACTCAAGTATTTTCAGTGGTGGTAAGTACCCAAGTACTTTTGAAGAACTTTCATGTCTACCACTGAATTGTTCAAGGCTTTGCTCTCACACAATGTGTTGAGATGTTTGCCTTGGCAAGTGGTTCAGTGATAAGGCCATAGTTTTAACCTGGAAGCACAGCCACCAGATGTTCTAGGAGCAAAAAACACCTATGGCTAGAGAATGCTGAGAAACAAGAAAGTTCTCTTTTCCTTCACAGCTCAAAGATGCAGCCCCAGAAGCTGGAGCTTCCTCCAGTCCAACAGTGGAAGATGCTAATCTGAGTCTCTCTGCTTCTCCCCTCAGATGTGTCCCAGAATCACTCTAAAAAGCACCATGGAAATCGAGGGAAAAATGCTGGGGCCAGGCTTGCAGGTAGGTCCTGGGATCAGGAGTGGAAGAGACCAGGTGGATGAAGATTTATCAGTGCCCCTAATCTTCCCATCAGTGCAGCTATATTCCACTGGGCCCCACTGAGGATACTCAGTAGGAAACAAGGGCACCAAAGTATCTATCAGAAAAACTCCTTTTAATGATTAAACAAATCTCCCTGGGTCTGGAGTACAAACATGAGTAAAAACATGCAAAGGCTCTATCCCAGCTCACCAGAAGAAAAGGATACCCACTAGCACTGATGCCTTCCCCTTAACTTCATACCAGAGAGCTGCAGAACAGGGAGGCATCATGAACAGTTACTGTCTTCCTAGCAAGAAAGAAAACCTTTTTTTGGCAGTTTTTGATAGAGGGATGCTGTGCAGTGTAAAGCAGCTGTAAGGTTTTGATCTCATGGGAAAAAAAAAACCCTTTTCCTGTTATCTGCTAGTCTTCAGTGACATAACAGATGGGTATTTTTGTGGCTCTCATGGCTGTTGCACAAGAACAGGGGTAGGTAGAGCAAATACATGAATGTTTTCTATTATGTCCTTTCAGGTACCAACTGGAAAACAGCCATGCTGGTCCTCAGCCCCCTGGCCTTCATACTGGGATTAATAATACTGACACTCAATGTTCATTACAACAAGTAAGTGAGATTAAAGTCCATTCCGTTTGCCACTTCCCCATCTGGCATCTCAAAACAAAAGTCTTTATCTTGGCACCCTTCCCAATCCCACACCTGAAGCATCTGGATCTGGGCAGATGGCTCTGCTCATCTATGTCACCCTTACTGATTTCTCCTCTCTGTCACCCTTGTTTCTCCCTCCCCCCCAAATGCAGATTTCTCCCCCTCACACTTCGCCACCATTCCTGAAGGTTTAGGTACTACGGTTGCTGATACATGGAGAAGCAACCAAGCAAGCAAGAGACAGGCAGATACAGTTACATACCCTCTTCTCCCTCCTCCTAGGAAGAAGAAAATCCTTTCTGCTCTGAAGAGCTCCCCGGCAAGCAACAGCAGAGCTGACTTACGGGAGCCACCTCCCTTACGAAGAGGTCCCCAGATGTACCTTCCACCGTCTCGCTCCCCTTCCTTGAGGCACGGGGAGATCCTCATTGAGTGGAAAGATGGGACTGTCACTCATCTTTTTGATAATGCAAACTATCAAATGGACTAGCACCGAAATAATGGAGCTGTTGTTCCATGCTGTGCCACTCTTCCCAGCAGGAAGAGGGCCACCATACCCAATCTCCTCCCTGGCTTGCTGTTCTGACAGGGAGCTGTAGAAGCACTGCCTGGTTTTGGTTTGTTTTTAACACTTCAGAACAATCTCCTTGCACAGCATGAGGTTGAAGCAAGCAGACTGTTTGGTTTGTATAGGCACACTGCTGCTTAGCTCTTGAGAGCTGATTTAACCCTAATGCTACTGAGCAGTTACTGAGACAGTAAATCCTTGGAGACAAGGTGTAAAAACAGATGTCCTGATGATTCTTAAATCCTTTTAAAGACAAACCTAGGTGCCACCGGCATAGGAGGCCCTCAGTTGATTTGTCAATGTGAGAACATAACTAACAAGCACAGTCTCCAGGACTCAAATGATTAGAGTCTCCTCCAGATACCTGCCAAATTACTTCATGCACTGTTATCAATTAAGTAACAGCAAGTCATTTTTCTAACCTAAAAGGCAGCATTCCATCACTCTCTCTGCACCACTGCAAGAGTCCTGCTGAGAGAGCATGTATCTCTAAAAAAATTTCTGTATTTAGAATGTATTAGACCTTATTAGATCACACATTCTCTTTCTTTATGACAATGTCATTGTTGGGGATATCGCATTACATTACTTTTTTACACCAGCTTCAGTCTCTGACTCCCTGTGGAACAGTGAATGAACAGATACAGTGCTCTCATCTAGAGCAACAATATGGGTTGTTTTTTCTAGAAAGGAGTAAGGCACTATTTTCAGCCTTTACATTTCTTGTATGAGTGTAAATAATTGTGACCCATCACTCTCAATCCTGATTTTTACTCAGTGAAACTTGCAATGTCGTAGTGCTTTCCTAATATTCATGTGTTCATGCTTTCTTTCTCTGTGATCCAGGAAATCACAAGAGTGAGCTGCATCACTGTGTTTGTTCAGTAGAGGAGGTGAAACCATATCCCAATGTGTCTCACTCACACTTAAAACAAAGTTTTGTTTTACTTAAACTAAGTTGTTGTGCTATTTCAGTGGTGCTTGGACTTCTCTAGCTTAATTTTTTTAACCTAAGGCAGAAGCAAGGGTCTCTAGGGAATTGTAAGTCTCTGATTTTTAAACATAGATCTGCAACCTGGTAAAAAGTTAACTGCCTTGAGATACTACTACAACCAAGAACTTAGCTGGTCTCAAAAACAAAATAAAAATCTTATTGGTTAGGGGCATAAAAATCATAGAGTCTGGAAAAAAAAGTCTTCCCCAGACAGATTATTCCATAATTATTTACTGGAGGGTTTCCCACATGCTCTTTGGAAAAATATTTTACTACTTGAGATGGGCCGAGGAAGAACTCTTTCTTCACCAATGAACAGTGAACACTAACAACACAGTCAGAATTAAATTCTGACTTTCCAATGTTTCCACTTTAAAACAAATCCATGGACTTTTGGGCCAAGTTTCCAAATGCGTATGCACCACACAAAAAATCCATGGGAATAAATTCTGTACATAAATGCACTCACAGTGCCTCACCAGTTAGCACAGTTACATCCCTTCTACCTTTTCTTACCACAATTAAAAGGCCTGCCTTTGAGATGTTGTCCGAGGAGCACACCCCTTTACAGAGCATAGCACTTGCTGCCCTCCAAAACCTTGACACACTGTAGGAACACAATGTGTGCAGTGCCATTAAAACACAAACACACACTTGGAGCTCAGCCAACGTCGTGCTTTCCAAAGCAGCAAGTGCTCCTGTTTCCACTCTGTAACTCATACTTAATATACTAATCTTGCTCATAAAAACGAAGGGAGTAACACTGTTGTTTACACACGTAGCACTGATTAAATGGTAGCTCAAACAATAATGAAAAAATAAGACTGTGAAGCCGCACAGACTTTTAGATGTTTTCTCTCCCTCTCTTTCACTGCTTGTTATCTAACTGGTTTACCTACATTAGATACTAGAGACCAAATTTTCCAAGGTGTGGACAGAGGAGCTGAAGGTGTGAGTGTTCATTGTGAGAGGTAAGAAGCACATTAGCCAAATCTCCAGCAGAAAGACTCCAAAATAGCCAATTCTGCCTTGGGTCTGGACAGTGGGAGACACTTTTCCTCCTCTGCTCCTATTGCTGGCTGAGAAACACTGACAGTGACCTGCCATCAGCTGAATGCAATGCTTTTAAACAGGGCTCATAATCCAAACAAAACCTGACTGTAAAGTGAAGTGCTGAAATTGTTTGTGTGCACACATACACATATTAGAAGCCCCCTTTTTGTCTATGTGTGTATATATACATACACAAAACAGGATGGACTATAAGGGGGCTTCTATAACGTGTGCTACAGGAAGATAAGAGAGTGGTGAGCAAGACACAGTTGTACAAACATTATTCATGTATGCTGCACCAAAGGATGAGTAATGTAATACTAAACTGCAGCCCATATTTCTCAGCCCAGTTATGCTGTATCTCTGGGATGGCAGGTCTCCTCCAGGTCTGATGTGGTGCTGATCACCCTTGTTTCACTCCTGCAGCAAGGAGTAAGACAAAGTGGAAGTAGAACCAACTTTCTTACACATGTCTTTGCTCTGCAAGGTCCAAGTTCCTAGGCAGCAAAGGCTACAGGAGACACAGGGAAGAAGAGACACTTGTTCCCCCCCAGAGCTCCCTGGGATTCAGAAAAACCTCATTCCTCACCAAAAATGTTAACAATGCCATCACGCTTTTCTGGCATTTATGTACTGAAACATCCAAGATTATGAACCATTATTAGGAACTGAATATGAGAGTGCTGACAATCTCTGCTCCCACCAATGTCGATGACAAAAGAGAGGTCCAAAGGAAAGCTGTGGCAGGGGAACCTCTCTGGTACCACCACAGGCTACTGCAACCATCCAGCATGAGTATCTATAGCACAGCACCAGCAGTGCACATGGCCCTGCTGCTCAAGCATGGGGCAGGCAGCAGCCACAGAAACACAACTGCTCTCAAAGGGACACAAGATTGCACATTACCTGCAGAAAATGCTGTATTAGGCAGACAGATTTCCCTTTCCCAAGCCCCCAACAATGGATGGCCAAGGTGTTTATTAAAGAGTGAAAAGAGGCAAAAGAAGAACTTCAAGTTTACCATTTAAATACTCTACCTCAACTGTTCACCAAGACTCTCTGGATGGAAAATGTTTTAATTACAGTACATCAGTGATGCACATAAATTCAAGATGCAAACAAGATCTGAAATGATTTGACCAATAATTACAGCAATAATCAGCAGAGAAGCTGGGAACAGAACTACTACTTCATGATTAAAATTGTTTTTTCAAAAATTCCCCCTATCCTTCAGAAAATCATTTATTTTTTGGAGCTGAGAAACTGATGCACTTCCTTCAGTGTAGCTTGCATGTCTTCATATTCTGCAAATTTGCAAGCATCCTCCAGCTTCAGCCACTGGAAAGCTTGGTGCTCCTCCGAGAGCTTGATTTCTGTGTTACAGTCCTTAATTTCTGCCAGCCAGTAAATGACAGTCTTAGGTTTCCCATGGACAGGATAGTGCAGTTCTTTCCTGTAACCCTCTATGAGGGTGAGCTGACTGGCCTGAAGACCAGCCTCTTCCTGGGTTTCCCGGAAGGCTGTCTGCAGGTCATCCTCTCCTGGGTCCACATGGCCTGTCAAGAAGGTGACAAATAAGTCTACGAGAAGGAAATGAGATGAAAGTACACAGTAGATGATATGGATGAAATGGAAATTGGAGGAAAGAGATTGCTCTTCCAACTCTCCTGTCTTGATTTGGTTTTGCCTCATGGCTTTTAGGATCGATGTTTATACCACAACTTCTGAACCTCCCAGTGGCCTGTCAGCACAGATGTCTTTTATTCCTAGTCCTTCTCTCCTCTTCTGCTGCACTCTGCTCCCATAACCACAGAATAATTTGGGTTAGAAGGGACATCCAAAGATCATCTGATCCAACCCCCTGGAATAAGCCTGGTCATCTTCAACTAGATAAGGTTGCTCAGAGCCCTACCCAACCTGACTTAGAATGTTTCCAAGGATGTTGCTCCTCAGATTGTACTGCGGACTGAGCACCTCATAAACATTTTCGCTTTATCCAGTTAGAGGGGTCACTGCTCACCTGCAAGATCTTTTTTTAACAACCACACAATAACAAGTAATTGGGGCAAAGACTGCTTATCTTCTCCTTTGGGCCTGGAGGTTGTGTTGGGGTGAAGGTACAACTACTGCCATCAAAGCCTGAGATTACTTTGTACAAAGGGTTGAACTCTAGGTCAAGGAAACGTTAACTGGACAAAGAGAGATCCAGGTGGATTGGGGTGCTAACATTAAAATTGTCCTACTGAGATAATGCAGAATTGGCTGGTTTTGCTCTGGAAACTAGCTGAATGCAAGATGTGAAGGGCAAGCTAGAGCATTTATTTCAAAAGGTGAAAATGCAGTCAGCAATAAGGGACTTACTTTCATTTGGGAATTTATTTTTAGTTTCTTTATTCAGTAAGACAAAGTAAGGAGGTTGTAGGGAGTTGGCTGTTGGCCTCCTCTCCCAAGTAAATAGCAACAGGACGAGAGGAAATGGCCTGAAGCTGCAGCAGGCGAGGTTTAGATTGGATCTTAGGAAGAACTTCTATACCAAAAGAGTGGTCAGGCACCGCAACAGCCGGCCCAGGGAGCTGCCTGAGTCACCATCCCTTGAGGTATTTAAGAAACGTATAGATGTGGCACTTCAGGGCATGCTCTAGTGGCTAAAGCTGGGGCTTTTGTGGGTGTTTTTTGTGTTGGTTATGTTTGTTCGGGGTTTTTTTGTGTTGATGGTCGGACTCTGATATCTCACAGGTCCTTTCCAACCATGGCAATTTTGTGAAAGACCTGTGAAAGAGTCTTAGTCCTCTCTCAATCCTTCCCTGTCACAGAAGCTTAGGGCTCAGCTCTGCAAAATTCTTAAATTGTATCAACAGCCCAGAAACAATGGGACCAGGCACCAAGAAATGCCATTTTTAAAAGGTGAGTTTCAGGTAGGCAGTTGGGGTATTTTTATTTACCATCCATATTCCTCTCTGAAATGCAGTAAGCCTAAAAGCCAGTCCTTTCACCATCTGCCCAAGTTCTTCTACAACACATCATTTATTTTACGTTGCTTGGAATGAGAGGTGCCATGACAAACAACGGATAAATATAACACATCCCCAGCTGTTTGAACTTTCGTTGAGAAATGTTAGATTTGGTTTTCTCATGAAAGCTCCAGTCCAGAACATAAATAGAACAAGCCAAGCAAGATCTCAAAAAAGCAACATATCAGGAGCTGGGAGGTTTCAAGAGGGGGGGGGGGGAAAAAAAAAGTTAAGCTTTATTTTGCCCCTGGTGTCACTCTTTTTTCTATGCAGCTGGCTGCAAATAGCCAGAATTTAATCACAAAGACTAATCTTTCCTCAGGTCCCATGAACATAAAAGTCTCCTTTTAGTACTAGAACTGGGATATGTGCAAAGCTCACTTTGTTTTCCCAACAGGTCTCACTTGCCTCTTTGTCTGCATCTCAGAAGCTTAACCACCTCTTACAACAACATGACATCATCTCAGATGTTAAAAATCCCTCCATTTCAAATGGCAACTGTGCTGAAAACAGCATCTGATGTTGCATCTGAAGTCTGATATTTAAGATCAAATACACCGAGGCTTTAATTAAAAACATCTTCCCCCTGAATCTCAGCACTGTAAGCCAGGCTGCCTCCTCCTTTTTGACAAAGTAAGTGTTTCCATAGCCAGGACTTCTATGAATACTTGAGAAACAGAATCTTCTTGGCCCTGCACAGCTGGATTAGTTTTACAGTAGCCACAGCAAATACCCACAGAACATCCATGAACAGTAAGTAGCCACTATTTTTTATGATAGTTATGATCTGTAGTCACCAAATGTGCAATCAGCTGAGATAGTAATAAGGCTTGAGCACTAAGATTGAGTTTCAGTTCAAAGGACAACAGTGCAACCTCCTGCCCTCCAGCAGAGGTAAAGGCAATCACCTCACCCTGCTGGTGACAACCTCAAGTTTAAGTTCAGTAAGTTTCCAACTTTCTGCACTACACTCTACCTACTGAGAGGAAAAAGGACTGATGGCAGCACCTCACAACACAGCTTCCAGACTCTCCTGCACTAATGCAGCTCCAACAAGCTGAGGAGGAAAATGAACTCCACGTCCTTTTGGCTAGTGCGAGGTCTCAGCTCTAGGAGCAGAGACGATGCTAATGAAGCTCATGGGGGGGATCCAAGGAAGGCCAGTTTAAACATATCAGGCTTGCACCTGCTTACGGAACTTTTAAAATACCAATCAATGTACAGCTGTAACCAAAACTTGCCTTTGGTGTGCCCTTGGAGAGTGTCAACTTTTCATTCTGGCTCTTGCCTCATTAAATCTATGTCAACATCATATACATGTTGTGTTACTGTATCACATGGCCTAAGGCTGCCTTTGAACACCACTCATATCACAGAGAATATAACGTAATAGCTCCCCTTCACTATATTTTCCCTAAACTGTGCCAAGCTACTATTAAAGGTTGCCATCAGGTTGTGGCTTTTGAATGTGGATTTTGATTTATAAAAACTTAAAAAATATGTTGAGGGAGGTGAATCTGTCCCTCTACTCTGGTCTAGTGAGACCCCATCTGAAGAAGAGTCATTGTGAGTGACATGGACAATGGGATCAAGTGCACCCTCAGCAAGGTTTCTGATGACACCAAGCTGTGTGATGAGGTTGACACGCTGAAGGGAAGGGAGCCCATCCAGAGGGACCTCGGCAGACCTGAGAGAAGGGTCCAGGCCAACTTCATCAAGTTCAACAAGACCAAGTGCAAGGTTCTGCACCTGGGTCTGGGCAATCCCAAGCACAAATACAGGCTGGGTGAACGGACTGAGAGCAGCTCTGAGGAAAAGGACTTGGGGATGATGGTGAACAAGAAGCTCAACGTGAGCCAGTAATATGCACCTGCAGCCCAGAAAGCCACCGTGTCCTGGGCTGTATCAAAAGAAGTGTGGCCAGCAGGATGAGGGAAGGGATTCTTCCCTTCTACTCTGCTCTTGTGAGAGCCCACCTAGAGTACTGTATCCAGTTCTGGTGTCCCCAACACGAGGACATGAAGCTGTTGGATCAAGTCCAGAGGAGAACCATGAAGATAATCAGAGGGCTGGAGCATCTTTGCTATGAGACAGGTTGAAAGAATTGGGGATGCTCAGCCTTGGCAGAGGCTTCAGGGAGACCTTCTAACAGACTTCCCTTCTATGAAGGGGCTACATGAAAGCTGGGGAGGGAATTTTTACAAGGGCATGGAGTGATAGGATGAGAGAGAACAGTTTCCATCTGGAAGAGGGTAAATTTAGATTAGATATTAGGAAGAAATTCTTTCCTGTGAGGATAGTGAGACACTGGCACAGGTTGCCCAGAGAAGCTGTGGCTGCCTCATCACCAGAAGTGTTCAAGGCCAGGTTGGATGGGGTTCAGAGCAACCTGGTCTAGTGGGAGGTTCCCCTGCCCATGCAAGGGGTTGGAACTAGATGATCTTTAAGGTCCCTTCCAACCCAAACTATTCTGTGATTCTACCACAAGGATGGTGAAACACTGGCACAGGTTGCCCAAAGTGGTGCTAGATGTTTCCATCCCTTCAAACATTCAAGGTCAGGCTCCGCAGGGCTCTAAACAACCTGACCTACTTAAAGATGTCCCTGCTCGTTGCTGGAAGGCTGTACTAGATGACCTTTAAAGGTCTCTCTCAAGCCAAACTATTTGAAAATTCAGATTTTGAGTGTGTGAGATATATGCCTGTGAGACATCCCACTCGCTGCTGAAATGCCCAGGAGTCATTTTAATCTCTTGTCCAGAATCACCGTGTTCCCAGTGGAACATTTCCACATGGGTTATTTCTCTTCCAACAACCAATCATGTCCAAGCAGATGTTGTTTAGCTTTCCAGTAGGCTGCAAACTCTGCTCCCTTAGGCTTTTGATGAAGTGGACAAAGGCAGAGATTTGGAAAGTCCTTTCCCTTATTAGGAGAGTACAGTTGATACTGTTACAAGCTTTTTTTTTCCCAATGTGCAAAGTCCTGTTTACAAAGTGCTCCTGCACTCTGCTTTAAGAGCAGTGCTAAATTAGAAGTAAAAACTATCAGGAAAAAATCTCAGAGGGTAAAACCCAGCATTTAAGGAGATTTACAGGGAACCTGAAGTATTTCTGTGCTATGGTTTTCCAGGGTTGTGGCTATGGCAATACCAAACACTGTCTCTGCCATTTGCATTTATAGACAAAGTGGTGATTTATGTCCTGGGCCAGTAGGCTTGTCTTCTCCTTTGGACCTCACTGGTGAGTGAGGATGTCTTAGGCAAAGATGGCTGACAAGGTCACTTCTCCTCTCATCTCTGCCAAATTAGGTACATGCTCTTTATCAGGGATCTCTTGAACTTAAAAGAAACTTCTGCATCTTCTAAGAAAGATGTTTTAAAGCAAATTATCACAGGTTTCAGTCTGTCTTCTAATGCAAACTGTGACCCTGCTGACTATATATGGGTCAAACAACAAGGTACTGGCAACAGCAGGATCTGGCAGAGGGTCAGAGCTGAGTGAGAAGGTAAAAACTTTTCTAGCTGCCCAGTTTGAGGTGTCTGCCCAATGTCTGCCAGAAACACCAGACATCTGAGGAGCAGGACTGGGTGATCCTCCCCGCAACAGCCCACATCAGTCATGCACAACAGTTTATACAACACAACCTGTGAAGAATTTTGGCCCCTCTCTACTGCAGAAACAGCATGACCAGCAAACTACTGTCACCTGATTAACTGACCCCCAAAGCTGACCTGGGCAGCATTCAGCCCAAGTTCAGTCTGTAACCTCATTCCACCCCAAGACAAACGACCCTGGAGTGTGTTATGAGAACAAACATCACCTTTGGGTGGGGTCCAGTGATGGGTCCCATAGGATGTCTGAAGGAGGAGGTATTCAATGTTGTCAGTGACCTTGGAAGATGGTGCTGACTGCAGCCTCCTGTAGATGATCAAGCCACAAGCTCTCACAGCCATGTCCCTCTGTTAACTGCACAGAGAAGTGTGGAAGAGCAGAGAGAATCAAGCAGGAACAACAAGGAGGTCAAACAAACCAGTGATATTTAGCTAAGAAACATACTTCATTGTGGGCTAAAGTCCTCCATGCCTTTGTAGTTACCACACAATCCAACTGCCCCCTATTAACTATTTTTGAATTGTTAAAAAAAACACACCCCTTCCTATTAAAACAAGGAAACTGGAAACTGTGTGAAACCTTAAAAAAAAAAAAAAAAAAAAAGTTATCAAGCAGCATGAAATATGACCTGCATGATATTTCTTTGCTGCTGATATATTACAAACCACACTGCAGGGAGAAAAAAAAATACATTGACAGAGCAAAAGGAAAGCCAGTGGCTAACACTGAAGCTTTTCCACTGCAAAAATCCAAAGGCTCTGTACAAAGACAGTAGCTCAGTGTTACTGGAAGAGCCACAGAGAAATAACTGCCCAAACCAGATCTGCAGCAGAAAGTCCTTAAGATGCCAGTGGCAGAGCTTAGAAAATACAGTGGCCTTCCAGCAGTCTGAAGAGGCTACAGGAAAGCTAGGGAGGGAATTTTTACAAGGGCATGTAGTTGTAGGATGAGGGGGAACAGTTTCAAGATGAAAGAGGATAGATTTAGGCTAGATTCTTTCCTGTGAGGGTGGTGAGACCCTGGCCCAGGTTGCCCAGGGAAGCTGTGGCTGCCCCATCCCTGGAAGTGTTGAAGGGCAGGTTGGGTGGGGCTTGGAGCAACCTGGTCTGGTGGGAGGTGTCCCTGCCCATGCAGGGGGGTAGGACTGGAGGGTCTGTCAAGTCCCTTCCAGCACAGCCAATACCATGAATATGAATGCCAAAGGGCAGGCTCTCCACTGTCTAGGCTCGACATCATTTTGTTACGCAAAACTAAGCATTTTGGCACACACGCTGAAAACCAACCAGATGTCAACAGGAAGGAACGCACCCCTTAAGGGACGAATATCGCAACCCCTAAGCTGTGCGGGCGGGACAACCGCTCCTTCGCGGGAAGGAGCAAC